>NC_041395.2:130345214-130570214 GCF_900747795.2 Erpetoichthys calabaricus | reverse complement strand
GAAAATCACACTTTTCTAAAGAAGAGCCTGTTATTCTCTTAGATGTAAACACAAAAGTCATTGTTTATTAAGACATGCAGTGGCCATTCTAGTAATGAGTAAAGCAAAAGTGGAGAAAATAAGCCTGCACACACAACCTGTTTTATTCTCTTTTTGACACACAGACACCACCTGAAGAGCATGGTGGCAATTTATAAATTATTTGTGTTTATATTTAATTTATATAATGTCAACTTTCCACAAGTATTACATGACATAAATTAGTTCAATTATGCATTTAAAATTCCCACAGTCCTTGGGATGGTGCACAGTGTGCTTACTTTTTTAAATTTAAAGGGAGTAACCCAAATATAATGCAATGCAATGCAAAAAAAAAAAGCAACCACATGAAGGCAGCGACTGTGTATTTTCCATATATCTACTGTGAGGGATGACCAGCACGATTGCCCAGCTGGGATGCCCTTAAAAAGGAAAGACTAGGGAAGATAGCGTGCACAGGGAATTGTCTCCCCCAGATCACTAGATAGCAGCCCCCCTGGGTTGTGGCAGTGCAATGGATTCTCACAGGGCTTCATGGGAACTGGACTTCTGTATCTCAGCCCTGTTGGTTTCTGTGGGTGCTGCCAGGGGTGCTGTGGGGACTAACAAGCCCTACCTTATCAGGCTAACCCAGAAGTGCTCTCCGAGCCATATAAAAGGAGCTGTCTGCCACTGTTCCAGGAGCAGGATTCAAGAGGAAGGTGGACAACACTTGCGTGGGGGAGTGACAGAGGCAGTGACAGAGAAGAGTGAGAGACAGAGAGAAGAAGACAAAATATTACTGTGTTTTCACTGTATTGTGGTTGGCTTGTGAGAAAGACTTATCTGAAGAGTTTCCCACAATAAAAATTCTTTGTGGTTTTATACTTGTGTCTGAGCCTTTGTGTCGGGTGTTTGGAGAGTACCCCCTGGTGGCCACACTATGTCAAAAAGGCAGGGTGGTCTCTGCTGCAGCATGGAGATGGACAGAAATCGATATGCTGGCATCCCAGAAGGACTGGATCAAGGACACTGAAATGGCCGAGATGACTGTACAATGGAGGGACAGGGGAAGGCAACTTATCTGAGTTATTTATTCACCCAAAATGCTAGATGGCAGCAACCCTGGGTTATAGTATCTCAACAGATACCCACAAGGCATGTTGGTAACTGTAGTCTCATGGCATAGCCCTGTTGTGTTCTGTGGGTGCCACCTGGGGTACACTGCAGAAATTAAGGGTCGCTACTTCGTGGGACTTCCACCTAACCTGGGAAGTGCTTCTGAGAGGCAGTGTCAAGGCATAGGAAGTACCTGGCTCCTGGATATTAATGGAAGCAGTTCTGCTTGAGCTGGGGAAGTCAGAGTCAGGAGAGGAGTTGATCAATACTTTCCTGGGAGAAGTATAGAAGAGAAGAGAGAAGACATAATATGGTGTTGTGTTGTATTTTATATAGAGAGAGACATTCCAAAGGTAGTTTGTAAAATATGTGTTCTTGTTTGTATCTGGAATAGTGTTTGTGAGGTTGTCTTTGGGGTCTGAGGTGCTGTTATGCTCTCTACTGGTCACACTTGCTTTTCACAAGTAGTGGGTTTGCTTATGTGCTACATTGGCTTGTCCTTCAGCTGCTGTCTGAGGATTATTTACATGTGTGAACAGATATGCCAGAAATAGATACCTGCTATAACCCAGTATCCATCCACTACTAAACTCATGTTTTCTTGCCTTTTGACACACTTGGCTTAGTTTAAACAATGTGGATTCTCCCAGAGTATCTTGCCACAATATCTGTACAAAGTTCTTGGAGACTGTCAAATCTCGTATATGTCCAATACAGAAGTGTAACCAGGGTCAAAAGGCTGGGTGTATAAGTTGGTATTAGCTGCGGCCCATTAGTTTAAATGAAATATTGTAATAGAGTTGGGTTTGTGAGCTTGTGGTCAGCAACACACACTCAGACTTCAATGGATATGCCTTTGGGACAACTTCCTTTATTGTCTCTTCAAATGTATCACATCCCAGTTTCCATCCTTCCCTTTTCTTTTTTATGCTTCTCCACATAACTAATTTCAACACAGAAAACATCTCTGTTAAAGTAAAGATGGCTGCAGCTTTAGATCATTGTGTCTTCAAAACATTTGAAGAAGATAGAAATATTAACTTTAAAATTTGTAATTATTAACAGTCTAAATCAGTCAGTCATCATCCAACCCGCTATATCCTAACACGGGGGTCTGCTGGAGCCAATCCCAACCAGCACAGGGTGCAAAGCAGGAACAAATCCCGGGCAGGGCACCAGCCCACCACAGACAATCTAAATCATTTAATGGAATTTAACAATTTATCTATGAAATGCAAAACTCTTAAAACTTTATCACATTTTATCATCAAGACACTATATGAAAGCGATCGGAATTGTCCTTCCGTCCCATGAGTGCAAAGCGTAGCGGTATTCCGCTTATCACAGACTTACTACTTGCGGCATGCGGTACGAAGCAACGCGATGTTAGCAGAGTTCTGGTGCTCCCATCGTTCCCTTGCTTTTGTGCGCATTCTTGGAGATTAGGTAGGCTATTTTTAGATTTGTATACAAAGAATTTTTGTCCTGTCTTACTTCTTCTAACTTGGTCACTTTATTAGCAGTCATTCATTAACTTTTGCGACACGACGAAAGGCAAAGCCCTCACTGACTCACTCATCACTAATTCTCCAACTTCCCGTGTTAGGTAGAAGGCTGAAATTTGGCAGGCTCATTCCTTACAGCTTACTTACAAAAGTTAAGCAGGTTTCATTTCGAAATTCTACGCGTAACGGTCATAACTGAATCCTACTTACGTACATACTGTATATACGTCCATAGCCTGCAGCTCAGTCGCCGTGTGAGGCGGGGTTGCGTCCTGCGTCCCCTGGCCTCCCATGTACTTGGCTGCCTGCCTATATTGCGTCCCCCATCCCCACGCCTCCCACGTAGTTGGCTGCCTGCCTATTTTACATGTTTGGAGAACCGCCAATGCCTCTTAAACATCTTAGATTCACAGGTGACGATTTGAGTAGTGGACACTTTGATGTTTATGAATGTTTCAACTCTCAAAAGCTGGATGCGAAGTTATCGATCAAACCGGTTGTATGCTTACAACGCTTGACAGATGCCGAATGTCACTTCAACACAATAAGTCCTGCAAATACTAACGTAATTGAAACAAACAATGAAACTCAAACCGATTATGACAGCAACAATCCAAGCTGTGAGAAAACAGTAAAAAGGAGGCATGTCAGACGTCGTGGTACATTTTCTGATGCAGCTAGGCGGCAACAACTTTGTGACGCTGCCGCCAAATACTCGCAGTAAAATCCACAAGTTAATAGACACGCTGTCGCTAAATACTCGCAGGCAAATCCACAAGTTCATAGACACGCTGTCGCTAAATACTCACAGGCAAATCCACAAGTTAATAGAGATGCTGCCGCTAAATATTCGCACGCATATCCACAAGCTAATAGACCTTCTGTTTCTAGGTACGATCCCAATAATAAAAAGCAGCTCATACAAAAACAACAGGTTTGGCTCAAAAAATCCGATTGTGGATTTGTGTACAGCCACCAAAACTTTGTAATGGCACGAGACTTCAGGTCACGTGTCTGCAAAAGAACCTAATTGAGGCAACTATTTTTAATGGCAGTGGCTCAGGGGAGAGCTTTTTATTCCTCGCATCCCCGTTATACCCTCTGATCTCCCATTTCAATTCAAGCTCCTCCAATTTCCAGTAAGGCTCTGCTTTGCAATGACAATTAAGTCTCAGTGACAAACCCTACAAAAGGTTGGCATTGGTTTGAGGCAAGATTGCTTTTCACATGGCCAACTGTGCGTTGCATGCTCAAGAGTAAGCTCAGTGCACAGATTGGTCATATTACAACCGGAGGGCCGAACTGACAACGTGGTATACAAAGAGATCCTTAACAAATAATTATTTGTATATTTTCCCTCAGTTTAAAAATGTTTACTTTTCTTCTTAATAACAATTTTAAGGCAGTATTTCGCCGCTGCGAAGCACAGGTATTTTGCTAGTTAAAATAATATAATCTTAAGTATAAATCTTTGTATTCCAAATACTAAGTGAGCTTAGTTTAGAGAGCTGTCATAAAGTGAGTTTAATATATTTAGTGTGGCCACTGCTGTCTGTGGCTACTGTCAGTGCAAAAAGAAGCCAGTTTAAAAAGCACTTAAAGATTAATGACTTGGCCAGGGAGCACACAGATTATGAAGAATTTAACATACTACTTTAGTTAAGATGGGGCTCAAATAACAGTCATAGGAATTTTATAATGTTTTAGCATTCAGGAAGCACATCTCAGAACATGCAGAATGTCTAGTATTACATAAGGGGCAACTGAATGAAGAAATAACACTTTTATCTCTAACTTATTTCATGAAATAAACTATACATCATCAACTTACACTGTGTGAAAAAGTAACTGTTCCCAAGTTAAATTAAACCAACTAACAATTGCTTAAATACAGCAAGGTTAGATTAAAGCTAGCGATAGTCAATATAAACCTTATTTATTTTGACCATAAATGCCTCTTGATATTTCACAGTATCTCTCTCTATATACAGTATATCTCTCTCTCCCTCTCTGTCTCTATCTCTCTCTCTCTCTTCCCTCAGACAAAAGATACCACTTAGAAATCAAGGACCTATATACACCAAAGACCATAAATGAATGCTTGTTCTTGGGCCTGAAGTAGACAGAAACTGAAACTCTCTAAGAATGAGTGGTCTAATCTGCTTGAACACCAGAATGGGAGTTCAGCATAGCTAGGTATGGAGATTAGTGTGCTGTGTCTTTTATGTTTGTATACAGAACTGAAGTGTTATTCCGAAGGAGAGTTCCCAGGAAGAAAGCCTAAAATGTGATTCATAGGTAATGCAACATGCCATCATAATACTCATATCAATAATTTTAAAAATCTAGAGATATATAAATCCTCCAGGTACCAGAAAATGCCTCTAGTTATGGTCTAGGTTTCAGTGTTAAGATTCTATTGAAGGCTTTCATTACACTGTCAGTCATTGCCCATTCAATATCTGTAGGTATATACTGTATGTAATTATGATGCCCCCATGCAACATGAACTTACTTTGGGTACGTTTGAGGCTAATGACCACACATGGAGATACAACAAATAATTCCCCTAAAATGTGTGATTTTACTTGGAGGTGATCCTGAAATATATTATACTGCATTTTAAATTTTTTCAATGGCTGAAATCTCCCAGGAATGCCTTTGAAATGTTCAAAATCTTTTTCTCTCTAAGACAGCAATCTAGCAGACAACTCCCAAGCTCTTCACAAACAGTTTCATCTCTTCATTCCACTGCACAGCGTTTCGGTTTTACTGCATATTTACTGCCAACCCATATAGCTCATTTTGGAACAAAACAATCATTTGATCACTCATGTTTTCGATTTGTGTCTTATATATATTTGATTTGCTTTGTACAGCTGCTTTCATTCAAATTATTGCGCTGATTCTGGGTACAACTATTAATTTATATATATAGCTTAAAGTAACTTTTAATGGCTTTAATTCAGAGAATGTTTCAATTAAGGTTGAATAAAATGGGAATAACATCCTCAGAAGAGATGATTATAGTAAATTAAATGAATATTTAAGGTTTAAGGTTTCTTTATTTAGTCATGTTTACACAAGAAAACATGAAATTTGCCTTCTCAGTTGCATCCAATGACAGACAGAATGAAATAAAACAAACAAATAGAAACAAGACAGGTTAAGGTAAGACAGTTAGATAATGCATATTTACACCAAAAAAAAAGGTTACATGATATATATTAAAACCTTAATTATTATCTCTGATATTTCTTATTGAAAAGTCAAATGGCACAAGGAAGAAAGGAATTTCTGGAGCGATTTGTGTGGGTTTTCAAAGCGACTATCCTTCCTGATTTACTGAACTTTAGTTCTACATGTAATGGATGTCTGTCATCAGTTGAGATAATTTCCAGTTTCTTTTAACATTGCCCTCTGACACACACTAGTCAAATCATCTACATCAGCCCCAATAACTTTAGCTGTATACTTCGTAATCTGCTGGAGCTTTTTTAAATTTTGGTTTGTCAGACTATTAAACCAGGCAATGAAACTGAAAGTGATCACAGACTGGATCAGACTGCGATAGAAGGACAACATGAGGTCCTTGTCTACTTTAAATAGTTTGAGTTTAGGGAGGAGAAATAAATGCTGGTTGCATTCAGAGAATATTTTTTTTGTATTAGTATTCCAGTTAAGATTGTTATCTAGGTAAGTTCCTAAGTATTTATATTATATTATATATATATATATCAATAGAATGAACAATTGATATAGATAGACACAAAAATTATTTTTACACATTCAAAGATCAATTTCATTATGGGGTTGTGAGGATAGGATCACAGCTAAGTTTATTGTCCTTGTGACTCATATTCTGATACTGTGTTGTGCACTTATTTGCTTTGTTAAGTGAGTTACAGTATGTGGTGCATGTTGTTAATGATGTTATGTAAAATAAAAATAAGCTGACTGTACAGAGAGGATTGTATTTTGGCAAAAAGCTTCCTTAAAAATTGCATACTTAGTAAAGCTTTTTTAAAATTAAAGTTTTTTTTGTGAGTCACACTTTAGTTCATTATGTCATAAAACTGTAATAATATCAATAATAAACACATAATTTAATGCACCAAATTCCTTTTAACAATGTTTTAAAGAGTACAATCCACAGACCAACTTAATGAAAGTTATACAGTATAACAAAAGACATAATAACAAGTATAACTAGTATAGTGGCATACTTTTAAAAGACTGCATACAATTTATTAATCCAAATGTATTTGGAAAACGTACAGTCTACTCTATATAGTCAAACAGTGCATTGAAGATAAGGAATATACTACACAAGATGGGAATACATACACACACACACACACATTCAAACATGCATGTTCAAAAAATCTTGTCATCTGTCTGAGGGGGCAGGCACCTTAAGGAGTAGTTTTATGATATTAGAATCAAAGGTCAGGTCAGGCTGGGGCGCATGCATTGGTACAGCGCATTGCCGCACCTGCCACATGACATAATAGCTCAGTATCCTGTTTGGCAAAACACTAGGCAGATACACATTCCAGTCTCATCCTCCTGAAATTACCATTTATCTACCGCAGCCAGGTGTTATGAGGGCATCCCTTTGGCCTGGTCCAGCTATTTGGGTCCTCAACAATGATGATCCTGTGAACTGGATCACCCCTGAGGAATCGCGCCACATGGCCGTAGTGCCGTAACTGACACTCCCTCACAATGCAGGTAATGTGCCTCATTCAAGACTCCATGAGCAACTGCTCATTCAACACAAAGTCAAAATAGCAGTACCCAAAGATTCTCCGGAGAGACACAGTACCAAAGGAGTCCAGTCTTTGTCTCAGGTCAGTGGATAGCATCCATGTCTTACAACCATATTGCAAGACACAAAGCACCAGGACCTTCGTCCTTTTGCATAGATTTCAGGAGCACCACACATCCCTTTCCAGCGACCTCATGACCCCCCATGCTCTCCGAATCCATCTACTGACTTCATAGGAAGAGTCACCAGAGACATGAATGTCACTGCCAAGGTAAGTAAACCTCTCAACAAGGTCGACATTCTCTCTGCAAACAATCACACTGCTGATGGCTGTGTCCAAAAGGTCATTAAAGGCCTGGATCTTGGTTATAGAATCAAAGGTATATGAAATATTGTATTTCCTATGCCATTGCTTTTAGATGTACAGTAGATGGTAAGGATAGTACAATACATAATCCACAGGTATATTCCAGGTATCATATTCTAGCAGAGGTCCTGGTTCAAATCCTAGGCTCATTCTGTATGAGGATTCCATGTTCTTCCATGTTGCCTGTTTGGCTTGTTGTTTTAAAGATGCTTTGGTTTTCCTCAAACATCCTAATGGCATGCATGGCATCTCTATATTTGCTTAGTGCGACTAAGCATGAGTGTGTGTAAGATTATGCATTACAGTAAAATAGCGCACAATCCAGGGTTGGTTCATAATTTGTGCCCAGCAAGGATTACCACAAGTTCCCTGGTACGATAATTTTGACAACTGAGTTAGAAAACTGAAACAAGCATAAATAATATAACGGTAGTGTCAAAATGCATCCTTCCATAGACCTGGAACTTATCAACTAAAGAATGAGAGTGAAAGAATAGAGAAAGCCCCAAGGTAAATGTAGGGAAGACCAAAGTAATAGAAGTGAAGGTGCAGGAGACATGTAAATGTTGTGGCTGTGTGGCATATGCAGTACAAAGCAAATCATAACAACACATAAAAGAATGATTAGAAGGTGCAAGCATCAAAATCAACAGAGAACAAGATAAAAAAACACACATAAACATGAGTAAATTGGGTGTAATTTGAATAACCAAAAGGGATATCATTCCACAGCTTTGCTGCAAGAACAGAGAAGTATTATTCAGTCTTGGCACGTCTGACAAGAGGAGGAATGGTGAGCAAACAGGCAAAGGTAGAACGGAGGCATCTTAAAGGGACATTTCTGGAGAAATTGAGGAGTACATCCACTCAGAGAACTGTAAGTTAAGGCAGGGGTTTTGAACTGAATCATTGCAGCAACAGGAATACCAGGGAAGAGACTGAAGCAGAACAGTAGTACGAGTGCAACAAGGAACAGAGAACACCAGCATAGCAACTGCATTCTGGAGGAGTCAGGAGTTGAATAGAAGTTGAAGGAAGCAAAGCAAAGAAAATGTTGCAGAGATCCACCCAAGAGAGAACCAGCACCTGAAATAGGAGTTGCATGGCATAATTAGTGAGGATGAGTGAGAATATTATTAGTACTGACACTGAATAAATTAACACTGATCCCTGTGTGCTCACTCACTCACCGCTGTGCCATGTAGCTAATTTCCCATGCCAGATGAGTGCATGCATAATTAGTCACAAGTCACGGCTATGAGCCAAAACAAATCTTAAAGGAGCCCTCCCAATCACTTAGTCAGAAAACACATGAGATCTTGAAATAATAATAATATTAATAATAATAATAACAAAAGATTTATAACTATTTAAAAGGTTATAAATACCTTCTTGATGGAGGAAAGAGCTGTGAAAGATCTGCACAGATAGATTGTAAACAAAAAAGACATTTCAACAACACCCAGAAGAGAAGCAGCTTGAGTAGATCTAAGAGCATTTCTGGCTGAAAATTATGCAGTCTCGGAAGATTCAATCTTGCGGAATACAGACTGAAGAAGATCTAGTAAATTGAGATCAGAGAGATAAGAGGAGACTTGTTTGTGGAATATGCATTCTACAGTCTTGGAGAGGAATGTTAAAACAGAATCAAGACTGTAATTCTCAAAAAAAATGTATTGCTTTGTTTCTGCCTGGTCTCAAACCATGGGCCATTTGTATGTTAGGCAAGTGTGATAACCACTATAAAATAGGATCCTTATAAGGGGATGTAATTGTGTGAAGGGTATCTGCCACCAGTGAGTGTGGCCAATTTGCTGAAAATGTGTGAGAAGGTTGAAGAATGTTGAAGTTTTAGGAGCAAATGTGGATATAAGTAATGGAGCGGTTTTTAATTAAAGTAGGGGAGTTCTGCTACTTAGGTGACATATAGAGCACAGCTGGAGGTATTAGCAGTGATAGCAATCATAGCAAGGGTAAGAGGTTGATTGAAGAAATTCTTGGAGCTGTCCCCCATTCTCATTTCTAAAGAAGTCTCTCCAACATTAGAAGGGTGAAGTGTATGAAAGCTACACGAGGAACAGTATGCCGTATTGGACTAAGACATGGATGATGAAAGCACAATATGAAACAAACTGGAAAGAACACAGATAAGAATGATAAGGTGGATGTGTGGAGTGTTGTGGAGTAAGAGGAAGAAACAGACTAGGGTTGTTTGGACATGTGGAAAAAAAGGCAGAGGATGATTGGGTCAAGACAGGCACAAAGATGGAGGTAGAAGGGATGAGGCCCAGCAGAGAGTTGATGAAGATGTGGATGAAGGTGTTGTGAGACAATAAAAATGGTTGGGTCTCACCTCAAATAATTCCCAGGACTGTGGAAAATTGGAGGGAATCATTCTGAGGAGTATCTGGCTAACCCAGGTGAACCCTGAAAACAACCATTGAATTGGTGATGATGATGATGATGACTCAATAACAGTGGATATTCTATTTGTGATGGATTTTTTAGCCAAAAAGCAAGAATAATCTAACAGTATGCAATTCCTTTTATTGAATTTATTAAGATTCATATAGTAGGGTTTGACTTCAATGCTCAAAAAAATCAGCTCAGTATTTTCACAAAAACATGTATTTATTAATTTATTCATGTATTATCTTGGCAGTGTAGCCCAGTTTATTAGTTATCTCCTAACTCTGCTAAATGGTGTGAGTATTTTCTTTCATTGGCTTCAAACCTTGATGTGTAGCATTATGATTAATGCTATTTGTGGCAAATTTTTACTTCAAGTGGTACTCAAGATAAAAAAAAGTTAATAAAGGAGAAAGTATTCAGAGTAGTTGAATAAGACTTTTATTGAAGCACATTCTATACCTTTAAATCACAGGCTTTAAATATGTCAGCTAATTAAATTGTCTCTAGGATTGGGATTCAATTACACTTCAATTATGTAAGGAGTATTCAATTATTCAAAACCAGAAGTTATATATTAAAGACTACAGTACTGAAAAATATTCACACAAATGAACATACAATAAAATGGGTTTTATCAATATTATTTAACTAATTCCTTATTATAAACTCTCATAGACAAAAACGTCACACTGAAAATGGCATGTTAACAATAAACTGATTGAGTAGAAATTGCATATAGTTCATTTTTCATTGGTGCCTCTTCCCATCAGCGTTTTCTTTGTATTTTGCTCTGGCTTTAATAAAATGATGTAACATTTTGGAGCAAATATTGCAAAAAGTAGACCAAAACTTGAAGCTAAGATTGCAAATATTTCTACAGCTACTGTGTGTTTTCCTGGTGAACTAATATAAGCAGGAATGAAAGTAATCCAGACGGCACAGAAAATCAGCATGCTGAATGTGATGAATTTAGCTTCATTGAATGAGTCTGGTAAGTTTCTTGCTAGAAAGGCTAAGAGAAAACAAATACAAGCAAGCAAGCCAATGTATCCCAGCAGGCAGCCGAATCCAGCTGATGACCCAACATCACACTCAATAATAATTATGGCATTTTGGTATTTGGTGTTTTTATATGGATATGGAGGTGCAGAGGCCAGCCATATTATACATATTATTGACTGAATAAAGGTAAAAAAGAACACTGTACCTCTCTGCTTTGATACACTAAACCACTTCATTGTGTTATTCCCAGGCAGTGTCGCTCTAAATGCCATTATTACCACAATTGTTTTCACTAGGATACAAGAAATGCATAATACAAAACTGATCCCAAACATCACATGTCTAAGCATACAGTTTAAGTCAGATGGTTTTCCAATAAAACACAAGGCGCAAAGGAAGCACAGGGTTAGAGAAATGAGCAAGAGGAAACTCAGTTCTGAATTATTTGCTCTTACAACAGGAGTGTTTCGATGGTATATGAAAATGGCTAAAACGCCCACTGAGATGAAACTCCCAACTGACGCCACTGTTGTCAGAGTAATACCCATGGCATCTTCATATGACAGGAACTCAATTTCTTTCAGTATGCAATGGTTTCTTACACTATTTGACCAAAAGTCAATTGGACATTTGAAGCATTCGGATGAATCTATAAGAAAAGCAACAAAAATTTCAATTAAGAGGAACATCCGTCCATCCACCCAGTCATTTTATGAACTTGCTTTTTGCAGGATAGGATCATAGGAGCTGGAGCTTATCTGACAGCATTGGGCTGTTTGGCAAGCCATTCAACTGCAAAGCATAATGATGGACACAATCGTTACACACACTAATACTCGGCAAAGAAAAGAGCTGCGAATCAGCCCTAACATGGAAATATTTGGGTCTGAGAAACAACACCACCAGATGAAGATCCATTTCACCAAAGCAAGAGTGTACAAACTACACAGATAATGACCAGGCTATGAGTTAATAGCTTCTGAAGATGTGAAGACAGTAATATTAACGATTGCACCATTGTGCCCCTCTCATTAAGAACATAGTTCCAATAAATAAAAATATGAATGACTTATTACTGAATAAATATTATTAATGTTCATCAGTCAAGAAATAATGGACCTACAGGTACCCTTGAACATACTAAATATTTTAGGTTTATCAACTGCCCTTTTATGAAAAGTAATAAGGGTAAGGGTACAAGCATAAGCTCACTGCCTTTGATTTCTGATCGCTCAGATGCACTGTATCAAGAACTGTCATTCACCAATAAGTGATATTACCACATTGGCTTAGGAGTATGTCTGTCAAACCTTCATCAAGTAACACAATATGCAGTTACATCCACAAATGCCAGTTACCACTATACGGTGCAGAATAAAAGTGCCATTTACTTATCTGAGCTAGGAGGCATTTGAGATTGAACAGTTGCACAGTGGAAACAAAGAAGAAAAAAATAACATCCACAGTTTTACCAGCTACAAATCCAGAAGCCAACATCTGTGATTGTATGGGGTTGTGTCAGTACCAAGGGTAACTTGCACTTCAGTGAAGGCACCATTAATGTCAAAAGGTTTCTGGTTCCAGTTCCAGTTTCCTCCCACAGTCCAAAGACATGTAGGTTTGGTGCATTGGCGATACTAAATTAGCCCTAGTGTGTGGCTGTTTTGTGTTTGTGTTTGCCCTGTGAGGGACTGACACCCTGTCCAGGAGATTGTTGCTGCCGTGTGTCCTATGATAGCTGGGATAGGCACCAGCACCTCATTCAACATCTGTTCGGGAAAAAGTGGGTTAGAAAATGACTGAAATGAAATGAAATGCTACCTTCAGGACATCTCTTCCATGGTCACCCACACATATTTTGGCAAGACGATACCAAACCAAATTTTGCGTGCATTACAAAGACATGGCTGCATAGGAAAAGGGTGCAGGTTCTCGACTGGACTGCTTGCAGTCCTGATCTGTCCCTGAGAATGTGCAGCAAATTTTGAAATCCGAAATGCAACAATGAAACATGAAATGCTGAAAAAATTAGTGTCTTCAGTTTCTTAATGTTTATTAGGTGTTGCAGGAATGAAACGAAAATTTACAAAGTGATAAATTATTTACTGTCCAAAATGAATATGTCGCAAGTATCAAAATCAAAATTTGTTTATTAAAAAAAATACAATTCATCAGTTGTAACATGAAGTAATGAGCTGCTATATTATTTTCAGGTGAAAGATCATTTATTATCATTCACTGTTTTCTGTTGTGCATTTTCCATACATTTTCTGTGTTGGGGTTGTAAAATTTAGTATACTCACCGATTTTATAGCTTATTTCCCCTTCTGCACAGGGAATGCAGTCAAAACAGCAGACTGGCTGCCCTTTCCTGTTAGCTCTCCTTGTACCTGGAAGGCATCTTTTACTGCAAATTGATTCTGGAACCTTAAAGCAAAAAAAAAAAAAAATTGGTGGAAAACTAGTTTTGTTTTCCATTGACATTGTCTGCAAATATGTGAATTAGAAAGTAGTTAGAAGTGCATGAATTATATTATTTTGGTGGAATATATCAGAAAATTGTAAATGCAGATAAATGTGTTTAATCGTGTTATCAGCAATTAATAATATTTTCTAGTCTTCTGAGCAGCATCCCCTTAGCAGGGACACTCATTTTAAATTAGTTACTTTCTGCACTGTTTAAAAGAATGCCTTACATACAATAATAAAAACACCTAAATTATTATGTTACCTTAAGAAAGTTATTTTACTAAACGACAACAATGTTTGCCATAAAGTAAAAGGTTATAAGCTGCCTACTGTTCTAGATTCTGTGCTCCAAAAGATACTCTCCTCATCAAGGAAAACCTCCTTTCCAGCAGATGCTGATTCATCAAAAAGGCCAATTGTTTTAATTTTCACACTTCCATTATTTGTCATTTGCCAGTTTACAATATCATAAATTGCTGGAGCATCTCCATTTTCATCAAAAGACACTCTTTCCCCTAAACGATTTGTGAAATTTACACTTTTCAGATAATGTAGAAGCTTTTGGGAAGAATATAGATATAGTATCATAAAATAAGACTTAATATTTTGAAAATGAGTGAAAAAATATTACCTAATAAATGGTTTAAAGTGTTATTTTAATGCTATCAAATACATATTTTGTAATAAATTCTTTGAATTAAAATGGCTCACTTTTACCTGGTAAGGTTGCATGTTTTTGATGTCAGCACATTCATTGTTTTCAAAAGGGCCTTTTCCATTTTGACAACTCATTAAGTCATGCAATGCATGTGCTAATGCATACACTGCTTTATAAACATTATAGGCAATCCTTAATTCAGACACGTCATTATATGTTGTGTGAATTGTTTGAATATCTTCCAAACCAGTGCATTCTGTTTGCATCACAGATGATAGAGTTGTGTTTGTCTTTATTGTGGTTTCTTGAAAATGACAGTCAAATATTTTTTCCCAGAACTGAAGTAGTAAATTGTTATTTAGGTCGAACTTGGGTCGTATCTGATAAAGAAAACTTTCCAAATCCTGGATTTCTCCTCTACGAATAGCAATACCTATTGTCCCACCAAAAGAGCCAAAGTTTTCCTTGGTGGCGAACACAGCAGAGGTGCTCCATGCTTCACTTGCAATCCACTGTCTGCCAGTAATGTTTTGATGAACTATTTCTTTTACCAAGCTCAATAATTCTGCCTCTGCTGAAAAGACAACAATCACTTTTGCTGTTGACTGCTGAATTGTATCAACTATTTGAAAAACCCTCCTATTGTCATTCATTGTGGTGACGGTTTCTATAAAAGAGATGCAGCCAAACGTTTTAATTTCCTCTTGGAATGCCCTAAGAGCATATTGGCCATAGTCATCGTCACTTGCAATAGCACCCACCCAAGTCCATCCATAATGTTTAATTATCTGAACCATTGCTTTTACTTGAAAAGCATCACTTGGTACGGTGCGGAAAAATGTTGGATACTCTATTTTATTGCTTAAACATGAACAGGAGGCAGAATAGCTGACCTACAAAGGGGATTAAAACATAAAAAGGGCTTAGAACATGATTCTCTCATTATATTTAAAATACAAGTTATAACTAATAACAGCAAATATTAACTCTTTAAGCTAAGGTGTATTTCTATGCTATTTGGAAACTCATATTACCAGTTAGCATGCATTCTATCTATCTATCTATCTATCTATCTATCTATCTATCTATCTATCTATCTATCTATCTATCTATCTATCTATCTATCTATCTATCAGTCTGTCTGTCTGTCTACTGCACACCTTTTTGAGCATTTCAAGAAAATATCAAAGATAGCACTGATTGAACTAATGCTTTTAACGCTGAAAATATTCCTTCCTTAAGTATCCGTTCATGACTTTCAGATTTTTAGTTCCTTAACAATAAAGCCATTACATTTGTACCATTTAACATAATACATTACCAGTGGCATTTGGAATAGACTCAATATTCTTGAGATAGCAATGGAATGTGAAGACAGGGGGTCTCCAACTATGGCAACAACAGGTGGGGGTCCACTGCAGCCACTGTCGGTGAAATCATTGTCAAGCCCTCCGATCAACGCTGTTGCAGCTCGCAGAGCCACAGGCAGCTTTACACAGTTGTCGTAGACTCTGTACCCCAGAGTTATATTCGGGAGAAGTGTTTGATCCCTGTTTATTTCAGCAATTGCAAACAGCATTGTTTGAAGCCTCTGAAATATTGAAACCTCAAGACTGTTAGAAAATAAAAAGGAGCGAGTTATTTTCACTCATAAAAGGTCCCATTTCATTTTTAAGGCACTGATTAGAAATCTGGAATGGCACACGTTTATGTTTTTATTCAGAAGAAAGTAACAATGTAGTGTTTAAGCAACCAAACATAAAGAAGAAAAAGCTGTACAATTAAAGCATCATTCAAACAGCTATTTCTGTGAGCATTTAAACAGATTTCTTTTGTTTTACAAGTAGAATACATGTCACAGAATTAGAACAATATACTTACAATATACTTACACAATACATATTTTTTTTTATCTTGAAAACAATTATGCCATTACTGAATTGGTTCCTGGAGTTGCTCTGCAGCACAGTATTAATTTTAATTCATTCTATTTATATTTGTTATGTATCTCACCTTTTGCATTTCCATTGTTCTGGTTTGGATGTGAAGGAAAGTCCTGGAGCAGTTGCTTCAAAATTAATATGAAAAATTCCTCCTATAATTAGATCTCCAGTTTTATACACCCCATTTAAATCAAACTGTTCTTGATGTCTGCATGTAGATGGGTTAAGGGCAGATACTGGAGACATAAAAACTAGATATGCAGATGTGAACAGAATACATGTCATTGTTGATAATTTCAGGTTCTGTAAGCTAGTTTACTCTGGAAAAGTCCCTTATATAAAGAAATATTTTGTTCTCTAGAGATTTATTAGCAAAACAAGCAGTTGGGTAATAGGTTGCATGCTGTGGGGTATATGGCAGTTATTTTAAGAAAGTCATTGCTCTGTAACATTTGTGCATTTTTAATTACAATACACAATACAATACAACTTAATTTTTGTATAGCACTATTCACTGAGTGCAGGCACAGGGCACTGTGATCAATACTCAGTTAAAATACTAGTACATATTATACTAATTACTTAATACAGAACAGGTACACATATAAATGACAGATCTGTTAAAACACAAAAAGAACAAAGTAGAAGCTGATTGAACATAAATTGAAAACAACAATATCTGTCCATTAATTAATTGATGAACTATGGCCAGTTGACAATGGAGGAGATTAAAATTGTAAAAGAGGTGCAACTGGCTTCCTATCCCCTCCTGGGTTTTCTATAGTGGAGTTTGGGCAGGCTCAATCATAAAAATTAAAAAGTCATTATGATTTAGTGTAGTTTTATGCACTGATTTCCAACAGGACTAACCATTCAGAAAAATAAAAAATCTTCATTCCTTACTTTATTCAATATCATATTAAAATGTAGAGTATCTAATTAAAATGAAAGATATTATTAAATATTAACTCTGCTTTATGTTCACCAATACACTTCTTGGATATTCTTGGTCAGTGTTGAATTAGGTACTGGGCAGGGAGTGGTACCACAAGGAACAGTAATATATTACAGCACCCTCTCAAACTCACTCATACTATAACATTTCATAAAATAACATAGTACACACTGCTTAACGTAATTCAGGGTCATGAGCAGCCAGAGGCTATCCTGACCATCTTAGGAGAAGGAGAAAACTCAGCCTTAGGTATGATAGCATAACTCACACTCGTACTCTGTTACAGGAGCCAATGCAGAATCACTGGTCATCTGAACACACATCTTTAGAAATGTGGGAGGAAGATGAGACTATCTGGAGAAAGCCTACTGCAAACACAAGGAGAAATGCAACTTCCACACAGACAGTGATCAGGTGCAGGATTCATACACAGCTCATTATTCTACCACCATTGTAGTCATTATGGGCCTCCCGATTCATACTGTGTCAGTTTCAACTCACCAATAGGCCTGACTTGATGTCTTTTACTATTGGGAAAAACCTGAAAGGTCTAGAAGAGTCTCACCAGAATACAGGAAAAACTGCAAACACTGCACTGTAGACATACCAGTAAGGATCCAAGCACCGAAAGGGATCAGTGCTATTTAAGGCACCATAATAACTAGAAGTTAATATTCCTACTATTCTACTTTACATTTCAGAACCAAAATGCTGAAATAAAGGAAAAGTCTGGTGTTTGCTTCATGTTTTCATAGATCAACAATTTTAAAGCCCAAAAGAATCACTCTATACTGTGTTATTTACACTCTAAAGTGCTACAACCTGCTTCATGTTTGTTTTTTTCAATGCTTCTTATGGGTTTAGTTTTTTTTTTCTCCATTTGCTAAAAAATTTCATAAAACAATGCTCCTTCTAACAGACTCAATTCAGTCCACTAACAGTTTGTTGATGCAGAATGACATAAAACAGCCCCTTTTCCTTGATGAAGCCTCAAACCTACGTACATCATTGTGTAATATGATAGAAATTATTAAAATTATGGAGGAAGCAAGCATGGTGGATGCCAGAAGTTACTTTAAAATCCCAGTACAAGGAGCATATATTTTTACTGAGTTAAGAATACATTTTACACATAGACGTTTACTGGGGGGTAAACGTTAACATTATACAAAGTTATTGTCTGTTTTTACCTGAATTGTTATCAGTCTTTAATTTAATATTGTTTTTTGTATCAGTATGCTGCTGCTGGAGTATGTGAATTTCCCCTTGGGATTAATAAAGTATCTATCTATCTATCATTCTATCTATCTATCTGTCTAGAGGATTGTAGCTGAAAGAAGCACCTTGGAGATTTTCCAAATATCATTTAGTCTTATTTTGAAAACAGGAGTTGAGTAGTAAAATACAAGTTATGGGAATTGCATGTCCTTGTTATAATTTCTCCTTTTTTCATGTTTATATAGATATATGTATATGTATATATATATATATATATATATATATATATATATATATATATATATATATATATATATATATATATATATATATATCCCAGGCCACTGTCCCATCCTCCCTCAAGTCCTCCATCATTGCTCCACTGCCGAAAAAATCCATCACAAACAGTCTGAATGATTTCCACCCAGTGGCACTCACATCTGTCATCATTAAGTGCTTTGAGAAACTGGTGCGGAGTCATATCATCGCCTGTATAGCAGCAGACCTGGACCCATTTCAATTTGCTTACAAAGCAAAGAGATCCATGGAGGACGCTATGGCCACAGCCCTTCATGCTACCCTGACCCACCTGGAGCAGCAGGGGAGTTACGCCAGACTGCTCTTTGTGGACTTCAGATCGGTGTTTAACACCATGCTCCCACAACGACTGGTGTCCAAACTGACAGATCTGGGACTTCCATCACTCACGTGCAGTTGGATACTGGACTTCCTGTCTAGTTGCTCCCAGAGGGTCAGGCTGGGTCCCCACACCTCCACTGCACTCAGCTTCAACACTGGGATGCCGCAGGGTTGTGTGCTCAGCCTGCTCCTCTACACCCTCTACACATATGACTGTGTCCCCACTCACCATAGCAACAAGATCATAAAGTTCACGGATGACACGACGGTGGTAGGACTCATCTCGGGCAAGGAGTGTGAGCTGGCATACAGGGACGAGGTGGAGCAGCTGTCAGAGTGGTGCAGAGTCAATAATCTGCTCCTCAACACCACAAAAATGAAGGAGCTTGTTGTTGATTTTAGAAATAACAAAACTGACATCCAGCCACTCATCATTGGCGGGGCCTGTGTGGAGATGGTCCCGGTGTTCAGGTTTCTGGGCATTGAGCTGGATGATGACCTGACCTGGAGCACCAACACCAAGCATCTGCTGAAGAAGGCGCAGCAGAGACTGTATTTTCTGAGAATCCTCAGAAAAGCCAAGCAAAATGACACCTTTTATTGGCAAACTAAAAAGTTTACAATATGCAAGCTTTCGAGGCAACTCAGGCCCTTTCTTCAGGTTACATCGAAAGCTTGCATATTGTAATCTTTTTAGTTAGCCAATAAAAGGTGTCATTTTCCATGGTTTTTCTCTACATTCATAATGGCTAACACGGTACAACACCCAAGTACTACTGAGAATCCTCAGAAAGAACCATCTCCCCAAAAATCTGCTCCTTTCTTTTTATCATTGTTCCATCGAGAGTGTGCTCACGTACGGACTGTGTGTGTGGTACGGCAGCTGCACTTCCTCAGAAAAGAAAGCGCTCCACAGGGTCATCAGGACAGCAGAGAGAACAATTGGTTGTACCCTCCCCACTCTGGAACAAATCTACACCTCCCGATGCCACAAAAAAGCAATAGACATTTCACAGGATTCATAACATCCTGGCCATTGCCTCATCCAGCTTTTGCCATTGGGCAAGAGATACAGAGCAATGAAAACCAGGACAAACCACCTTAAAAACAGCTTTTATCCAAAAGCAATCATGGCCCTATACCTATACAGAATAAAACTGCTCCATATCATTCTCCCAATGTGCAATGTAGACCTTAAGTCAATCAGTGCAATTTGTATATATAACAAGTGCAATTTGTATATTTTGTAAAGTTCTTTTATTACTATTCGATTTGTTATTATTTTCTCTCTTCTTGTCTTTTTAACTCTTATGCCTCACACTGAGTCAAGTGCACCTTCAATTTTGTTGTTCCATTGTAAAAGTGACAATGACAATAAAGATCTATCTATCTATCTATCTATCTATCTATCTATCTATCTATCTATCTATCTATCTATCTATCTATCTATCTATCTATCTATCTATACTGTATAAATATATATATATATATATATATATATATATATATATATATATATATATATAGTGGACACTAGAGGGCACTGTTGCTCCTCAAACCCAACACACAGACACTGAGGACACAAGTTAAAAGTCAAAGTCTTTATTGTCATCTCAACCATATACAAGTATACAGATAGACGAAATTGTGAAGCTCAGGGTCCACAGTGTAACAACATGACGTGCGAATAATAAATTAAAAATAGAATTAAAATTTAAAATTTAAAAATTAAAACACAAACAAGACAAGACATTGTGCAAAGATAGGACAAAGAAGTAGCAGCAATATTGATGTGTAAGATATGTAATATAATAAATAAATATTAAATAATAGATATACTGTAGATAATACAGAAATTATCAGTGTATGATAATAGTTGTTTAAGACGTGTGTAAACAATGACAGGTCAGATGTCATAAAAGCACCATAAGTTTGTTTATTCTTTATGAGACTCTAACAATGCTTTTCCCAGCACTACAGCCACAAATAAAGAAAACAATACTGCCCACACAATTATTCTTTCTCTCTCTCTCTCTCTTTCTTACTCCTCCATTCCTCCCAGCAACTTTTGTCTACCATCCACCCAACTCTGGCTCCTCCCTGTGAGGTCAGTCCAGTCCTTTTATATTGGCCAACCCAGAAGTGCTTTTGCACTTCCACCCACATGGTCTGCCTGCACTTACAGGTTAGGCGGAAACCTCGTGCCATATGGCTTCTGTATATTCATAGCACCCCCTGGAGGCACCCATGGTACCCAACAGGACTGAGATGTGGAACTCCAAGTCGTCATTGTGCCCAGTGGGAATACATGGCACCACTGTAACCCAAGAGAGCTGCCATCTAGCATTCTGGGAGAGGCAGTGTCCTAAAAAAGCTGCTTTCCCCCATCCTTCCATTCTCTGGGCGTCCCAGCTGGGTTGAGCTGCCAGCCATCCCTTAAAATATATATATGCTTATTGTTTAAAAGGATAGTGTAAGGTCCTCTTAATATTCCAATATAAAATAATAATTTGTGTAGCTCTGCACAATTTCTTAAGCACATCTTTTTTTATATACTTTTGCTCCTTGGGTTGAGAAAAAAAAGCAAATAGCTGTTAATCCCATCCTGTGACGATTTGAAATGGACAACACAGTACACTTAAAGTAGTAAATCCAGAGATCAGGAAAAATTTATGAAATTAATTATTACTAGGTGTTTTCTTTTTTCATCTCTTTTCTTTATAGTGCTAAATTTAATTTAAATGAGTCTTATGTTACTTTCACTGACTAAAGTTTTTTAAAATGACAACAACTTGTATTTGCTGTGTCTAACACGTTTTCATATATATGTGTATCTTTATAGGTAGTAAAAGAAAAAATAGATAACACTGTAAAATGGAAGAATCTCTAGTTTGTAATTCCCTAAAGGTTGCATTGGCAATAGTCAGTTTCCAAATATTAACATGGGTGGCATGGTGGCACAGTGGTAGTGCTGCTGCCTTGCAGTTAGGAGATCTGGGTTCGCTTCCCAGGTCCTCCCTACATGGAGTTTGCATGTTCTCCGCGTGTCTGCATGAGTTTCCTCCAGGTGCTCTGGTTTCCTCCCACAGTCCAAAGACATGCAGGTTAGGTGCACTGGCGATCCTAAATTGTCCTAGTGTGTGCTTGGTGTGTGTGTGTGTGTGTGTGCCCTGTGGTGGGCTGGTACCCTGCTCAGAATTTGTTCCTGCCTTGCACCCTGTGTTGGCTGGGATTGGCTCTGGCAGACCCCCATGACCCTGTGTTAGGATATAGCGGGCTGGAGAATAACTGACTGACTGACAAATATTAACATATGTCATCGTCAGATGGCAAGAGAGAATAAGAAATTAAAAATGCAAGCTCAGCCTTCAGAAATGTTGTTATTAAATAAGTTTGCACTTTTCGATAAGTTGTGTTGTGATTGTGGAGTTCCTTCAACATACTTATTTTTCAATTAACATGTTAGGAATTTGTAAAAAAAAGAATTTTCCAAACTTCCTTAATCTACCACACACACACAAACTTGAAAATATTTTAATAAGTGAGAAGAAGGATATTGGCAGCATTTCTAAAATTGATCAAATAGTGTCACAATGCTCACTGCTAGACCATCTTCGTCATTGCTGGGAAAGAGATCTCCAAGTTGCTTCAGGCAAGCTTTGGTGATAAAGTGACTATTATTTCCTACACTGTATTGTTAGCGTGGTGAATTCTGCTCAGTTCAAAGAATCCTAATGTAACATCCATAACTCAATGGTAAAATTATAATTTATATTATCTTAAAGTAGAGTCTAACATTGCTTGCGTAGAACTTTGCAGAGCGTCTTTAAACTTTGCAAGATTGCATTAATTTCATTGTACAATAAGTCTGACGAGCTCCTACTTTTGCCTCTATGAAACTCCTATTGTTTTAATAATTAAGAGGTTATATAACACAGTTGGCCTCTTTTTTATTACTAATTAACTTTCTGTTCTGGGTGATGGTGGGGATGTTACTGAGGTTTATGATTACAAATCCTAATTGCTTCTGTTATTTATACCACTGGTCCCCAACCATCGGTCCGCGACCCACTACCGGGCCGCAGCCGTCTGACAGCCGGGCGAACTGCCAGCAACGGAGACTCACTCAGACTTTTCAGAACGCTTGGTGGGCAGGGCTTTGCAGCGGCACAGAGAGAGGAGAGAGACCGAGGTGAGAGAGTATTACAACAAAGTATTGTTACGGTCCCGACAGTTTCCCCATATGACACGAGACTATAGAAATCGCGTTACTACGAAGTACATTCAGCAGATGCTTTCATTACAACGAAGTGACCTTGAAATGCCTGAATGAATCATCCACAGAGCAGTTAGATCTGTGGTCGCAGCTCAGATGTGCACAACGATCCCCAAACAGAAACATTGTAAAAAAATTCTTTCTTCGAACTTTCCTCGTACTGTTTTTTTTTTTTTTGCTGTTTTTGTTTTCTGTGGTTTTCAGTGATACCTTTTGCTTATTGCTTGTCAACATTTGAAAACCATCCATTGGAATTTAACTCATTGTCACCCTCCTATAGAAACGGCAGACACGAAAAAAATGATAAGAGTGTTAATGTTTGTGATGTGCAATCTGTTGGAATAGCAAATGCAAAGCATATGTTTTTGTTATATGCAAAAAAAGAAGAAAAATCTAGTCACACCTGGACAATCAACAGTATTGTATAATTTATACTATATTAAGTATGACAAGGTAATTTAGTATTATCAATTGTGGACAGGTGGAAGGAAAACAGGGTGCCCGTGTAAAGCACTGGGGTGTTAGTCGGGTCGCCTCTTATAATTTAAAGCAAATTGCACAGAATGAATAATGAAATATTTATTGTTTGAATTCTTCTGCTGTATAGAAATTTTGGCAGTGGTGCTGCTCTTGGTGTCTGTATGTGAGGTCATACCACGAAAACAAATATTTATCTAACTAATAATATCTGTCTCTCTTTTGCTAACATCTAGTGCATGGTCATTAGTTCAGTACTATTTCACAGAATGAGTCAGTGACGTGTTCACAGAAAAATCAAATAATCAGTATTTGACAAAATATAGCAGTATAGATTTTAACACTTAGTAAAGTGAGAGCCTCACAAGAATCTACTGGTCAGAAAAATCTATTGGAAAGAAGTGCCTAAATTGAAAGGACAACACCTCAAGTTTAAAATCAAACAATGTTGAGATGTAAAAGAACAAGACAGTGTAACATGGAATGGCTAGTCAGTGTGAGTCAGTGGCGGACCGTGCATTTCACACCTAGGCCTTCAGTAGTGCTCCGTTTGAATCAACCTGCCCCTCAAAAACTAATTTATGGTTATACAAAACATTTTAATATGCAGAAATACAGTATAAAGAGCCGTTGCATCGCAGATAGATAACTCCTGTAGCCACAATAAATGCCTTAATTGAATAGACAAACCAGGGGTGAACACGTTCCTTTCTACTGCAGCTACAGCCGCGACACACATAAAAAAAACATCAATAATAACCCATAAACTTGCAATATTATTTAGGAAAATTGCAACATTTTACTCACCAAAAATTCAGATTATTTGTAAACAAAATCCATCCTCCTCTCTTTCCTCAAAAACAGTTCAATTACTCTGTCGTACATATTATCCGTGCGCTTCAGTTCCATCACGAAGTCCCTTTCTATCGCCATCGAAGCTAATGCTGAAAGTCGAACCTGCCCTGTCGTATTTCTGGCATAAGTTTTAATTCGCTTTACACTAGAATTACCAGAGCCTACGAAAAAACTCGTAAATCCGTCCCACCTTAAATCGCGTCTTAAATCCGTTTGCACCTCTCCGCCAGAGTCCTTTGTCATCTAAATGTGCTGATAAACAAAAGCTTCTAGCAGCCAGCTTTTCCATCCCCCCACCGACTTAGAATGAACTTCTCTCCTAGCTCAAGCCTTGCCTTGATTTGATTACCTGGGATTGAAGTGGAGTTTTACAGTGGAAATAATTCTAGCGTTATTTGGAATACACGCATTTCATGTGTGTTCCATTTCTATAGTAGGCTGTGCAAACACATTTTTAAAACAGAAACGTTTTTCATATTCTAATAGTAAATGACAAAATGTAGGCATAAACTATATAACGTATGAAGCCTGAAGTCCATATATCAAAGAAACACTTTCACAAAAGGTACAAATAAGAGAACACGTGCGCTTTCATTCAAAAAATTAAAAAAAAAAAAAAGCCGCGTTAGCATGCCACATTGACACATTTATTACAACCGCCGCGGTGATGTAATGGTATCAGCTCCTGACTGGGGATCAGAGGGTGGCGTGTTCGATCCCGCACGGCTCCACTTCGAGAAATTAACTGCATTTATTCTTACAATTTTAGAATAACAACATAAATTTGATTTCAGTCTGTAACAGCCGGTGTAACTTATGATACTGGTAAAGGTTAGCTTTTTTTTTTTTTTTTTTTTTAATTCACTTTTCATTCTCGCGGTCGCATTCAGAATCAATCCATAAAACCCCATCTGACACAGCTGGTTTCACATAAATAAAAGTGCACTTTTTATTCAAGACTATAACCGAAGAATAAAGAAAGCAAGTTACAGTTGGTGGTTGATACGACAGCTTGCGTGGTGCAATGTTAAGAACTGCTGATTTCCGATCCGTGCTATATAAAATCATCACATTCAAATATTAACAGTTCCCACACACCCAAGGTCCGCCATTCCTACATTTACGACATGTGTACTTGTTGCAGTGTACACACCTCTCTGTGCTATGGTTCCTATTACAGTGAATGAGCACCTGACACTGTACTTTCTTCCCTGGGGGAAGCTGAGGTCTTAGAACGGAAGTTTGTTGATGCTGTGTCATCTTTTCTTTTTCCATCGCCTTTTCCTGTAAGAAGCGACGACGAAGTTCCTCTGCAAGGTGAGCCATGAACACTCTTCTTTTCTCAGCGGACCCTGTGCATGCCTTATACAGTATGTGTGCATTCATCGCTGCTAGGTCAAGGATGTTGTAGAACACAGCAACTGGCCACCTGCGTGTTCCTGTTCGCACTGAACAAGCACGCGCCTTCTGGTCCATGATGTCAACGCCACGCTGGGGAAAAAAGAAAGACAAATATATGTGACATTTTGAAGAAATCATTTTATCACCAGAATAGCACCAGAATACTTTGTCACACTAATATTTTTTTCATTAGCATACCTTCATGTGGTTGTAGTCTGTGACCGTGTTTGTTTTTTTTTTTTTTATCTTGCCCAATCTCCACATCATGGTGCATTGTGCTGAGAATGCAGACAGACTTCATCTTTTTGGGCACATACACTGTCAGCATGGCACTGGGAGATCTAAACACCAGCGTGAAGAATTGTTCGTGTACTGAACTTACTTTAGCTGCAGGTGGAAGTTAGAGGGCCTGCAGAACGGATTGTGAAGGCCTCTGGGCAGACTTCATTGACTTTGACCGTGCCTGGCAACAAATGATGTCTGAAATGTGATTGGTTAAATGCTTTAATATGAAAATACATGTCTGGAATCAGCACAACCATCGGAAAAGCTATGAAAGGAAGCGGACAGACTATTTGGAATTATTTAATAAGTATTCATGGACAAAATATAATTAACATCAGTTTATGATTCAGATATTTTTGTAGGCCAGCAGAGAAGGCCTTGCAGGCCCTGACGGTCCGCCACTGGTGTGAGTACAGAAAACAATAAAAAATTATTTTCAAAATACATTCCTTTTTCAAGACAGGTCCTGGTGTCTGGAGTTCCTCTGACTCTTGCTTTTCAAAGTTCTTTTTGGCAATGATATACTTTTTCCCGCTATCTGAGTACATTTAATCCTGATACTCTGTATATCCAATTCATTATAATAACTATTCGTGGTGGCTTTAAAATCCATACTAACCCCTACTCTCTCTTCTGTTTGTTTTTCCGGTTTCTTTGAGGTGGTGGCACACTCAAAGCACCATGATGTTCCAACATTGATGGATTAAAAGCCAGAAGACTGCATGACCATCATCATCCAGTCCTTCTGTGAGAATCCTAAATACAAAGAGGACTATTTCATTTATGTTAGGTAGAATGCCCAGAGGAGACTGGGCGGTCTCGTGGCCTGGAACCCCTGCAGATTTTATTTTTTTCTCCAGCTGTCTGGAGTTTTTTTTGTTTTTTCTGTCCTCCCTGGCCATCGGACCTTACTCTTATTCTATGTTAACTAATATTGTCTTATTTTAATTCTTTACTTTGTCTTTTATTTTTCTTTTCTTCATTATATAAAGCACTTTGAGCTACTTTTCTGTATGAAAATGTGCTAAATAAATGTTGTTGTTGTTGTTGTACATTCTTACAACAGTGTGGCCTGTAGGTGGCATCTCAGAGTGCCAAACCCCAGACACAACCATAGAGTCAGAAATTCCTGGTTCTAAAGTGAGATTATTTTAAAGAAATACCTTATACAGGATCTTGTTCAATGATACATAATTTCCTTTGTTTTTATCTTGTTCCTCCTCCTCCTCTATGTCTGCCCAGGTGAGCATTGCATTTCTCATCTTCCAATTCCACCTCACATGGGTGAGATGGAGTGGCTTACTTTATTCCAGATCTGGCAGTAGCCTACTTCTGGTGTTACCATATTGTGCCCAAGAAGAAATTAGGAATCAGACGAAATCTCTTTAAAATATCGAATCCCCCTCCCTACAGCTCCCCAGTGGCTCCTAAGGAACTCAGAAGGACTGGCTATTGGGGCTACAACTCCCAAGAAGTCCTGAGGGTGTGCATGTGGTTAGATCCACCAGAGAGATGCTGTCACTTATCATACTGGTGGAGCACTTGCCCCAAGGAGGCAGCTTCCCTACATCCATCCAACACATTTTTATCCCAGACAAGAAAGAGAATATTGACCATCCATGCTACAATACCAAACATGTATGGATTAGCACTTTTGACTTTGTAGAGGGTGTGAATACTTTCATAAAGGCAACATATTGTAAGGGGAGGTAATGTTTGTCAAAATTAAGACTTGCAGAGATTTCATTGCAGAGCATTAAGACATTCTATGCAGGCTGGCTCATTTGGTCTGAAGACATTAATGGCCTGATTTGTTTACTACTGTTACTATGGAAACCGTCTCCCATGATGCACCTTACACAAAATGGCAGCAATGGGAAGGGTGCATGAGTATTTATGTGTTGCTACCAGTTTACCCATTTTTTTAACAATTATTTGCAGTGTATTTTGCAATCCTGAAGCACTCATGCATGTTATAAGTAAATGTACAGCATTCCACTTGTCTGTTTTGATATTTAGGCTAGCAAAACAAGAGTGGTATTTACACATTTGTGCACTAGCTGTACTGGCACTTAAAAGAGTTAGCATTCAATGTTTAAAACTATTTTTCAATCTACTTGCTTTTGTCAAATATGACAAATAAGTGTTAATAAAATTCCATCTAATTCAACAGAATAGATTGTTTGCAATAATATGCATTTGAGAATACAGACTACTTACTGAATTAACTTGTGGTTACCATCAATGTGCCTGATGGGACACTATAACATGTTTGCTGAACAGTCTTAATGTTGAGACCTCGGAGAAATGTGACAATTGTATCAACAGCTCTCATTTCTCTCAACAGCTCTGAGCTGGGGACCCAGTAAGTAAATGGCACTTGTAAGATTCTGCATTGTAAAATCAATTCCATGCACTATGGCATTTTGAAATCATCATCAACCAAGTGGTTGACCATTTGCTCTATTCTGAAATTAATATAATTGCTGTGAAACTATTGAAAATGTAAAGAAGTTTGTGACATAATTCAGGAACACAAGGAACACTTGAAAACCTGTAACAGTAACAAGGTCATATTACTTTGCTCAACTTTAAACTCTCAAAATGTATCATATCTGTAATTTGTGAATGTGTGATTTTTTCTTTTTAGAAATTGATTTTTTAAAGTTATTGATAATAAACCAATAATTCAGATTATTAAAATGGTTAAATATCTATGACAATATTAAAAACTATTCTCATACAGTATTTCTCCATAATCAAGAAAGAAAAATTAAAATTATTTAAGTTAAACAGTCGCCATTGGCAATATTATTTGTTTTTCCATTCTAATTATCAGAATAAATAAAATGTAAAATACTGCAAATTTACTTATGACAGAAATTTGTGTTTCAGGATTGCACAATATGCTGCAAAGATTGTTATAAAATGATAAACTGGCATCAATACTTAAATGCTCATGCACCCTACCCATGCTGCCATTTTGTGTAAGGTGCATTATGGGAGCCAGATTCCAAAGCAACAATAGCAAATGAATGAAGACTTACACGTTTTCATGCAGTGCAAGCTTACTCGCGTTGCGAGTCTTAATGCTTCACAAATAAATGCCCATGTTTCTTTTGAAGTTTTAATTTTGGCAGCATGTGGCCAGGTGTAGGAATGACATGTCCACAAAAGGGGAAATGTGGGGTGCCAACCAAGCTGTCCTATTTAATGCCCAAAATGATTTAAAAAAAAATAAATTTTTTTACGTGAAAAAATCTCTACCAGCCAGAAATATAATTTTTGATTTTTGTAAATACTTTTTTCCTTCCATCCATCCATTCATAATCAAATGTGTTGAATCCATTCAGATTAGGAGACTATATACTTGTTTTAGTTGATTAACATTTCAAAACTATACATATTATCTTGATGTTGCTTAAAGCAGTAATCAACACATGCATCCATAAAGCACTTTACACATTTGTTTTGGTAAGTGGGTACAAAAGTTGAGTCCTATGGTGAACTAAGATGAAAACTAAAGATTTTTAAGGCTGATTTTTGTGATTGTGTATTCATAGGCAGGTTACAAAATGGATAGATAGACGATCCTTCAGTAGTGCTTAACCTCCTCCTGAATTCAGTTTCTTAGAAGTATTTGGCAAAGCATAACACTGTAAATTAGTAGGTAATTTTTGATTGGTGAGTGTGTGTCCATGTGCTCTGTGAGGGGCCTGTTTAGAAATTATTTCCTACTTTGCAGCCTATGCTGCTAGTGTAGTGAAAAATACAGAGTATTATTACAGGTAGAGCCAGTTGTTTTTTTGTGCACATTTCATAGAGCTCTTATTTGTTCATTAAATCTGTATAAACCTTGATTCCTGAACTTCAATAAGTAATAACTAAGATGAATGGATTCCCATTGCATGAACATTATTCATGTGGACCCAGTTTTGTTCATAAGTAATGCCAAAAATGTATAATTCTGCAAATCATGGTATGAATTTATGTAAATATGTCACTGCACTACAAATTTACTTTCAGATGCAATGTTGATTTTATCAGCATTCATGGCCCTGAATTATATGCACCTTACTGCATATAATAAAATGTAGCGCTGGTGCCTCCAGAATGGAGCCTAGACAATGAATCAAACCTGGAAGGTATGCCAGTATATCACTAACAGCAATCATGTAAGGTATGCCAGTATATCACCATGAGTGATCATGTACTCTCACTCTTAGCAACTAATTGCAGTCACAAAGAATAATATAGCTCATATAAAAAACTGGGGTCTTAATCAGTTACCTTTCTAACAAGCTAGACATCACATATAGCGCAATCTGCAGTCATCTTCCAATGCTATTTTGCTTCAAAAGATGAATCTTTGGTTGACCCAGACCTCTAAGCCACGACATTGGTCAGTCTCATCTTGGCATCACAAATGGAATATATCTGCTTATGGTGAACAAAACCAGCATCATTCTCACTTGGTGTCCTTATTGCAATATGAATGCAGTCAATTACCATGACTACATTAGGAAAACACTGCTGCAAATTGCCTTTTTATGTTGACCTGTACACTCAAACCATGCAGAAACTGAATGTAGTGTCTCGTCGGTCGTTTGTGGCTTCCAGCATAGGGGACATGATGGAGCTGAAGCATGTCTGAGATTTTTTTAACCTGTTGACCAGTTCCCATTTTCCAATCACTTTAAAAGCCTAGATAGAAACAAGTATAGATATCAACAAGTATAGCCCTATTTCAGCCAGTCTGTCTTTCTAATACCAGGCCCAATGCAGCACAAAGTACTAAGAGAATGGCTCAAAGCACATTATAATAACTGCTTATTAATATGAATCATTGTGCACATGAGTCATCATTTAGCTGGTTTGGCTGCATTTCCCCACTTTTGTCAAGGTTGGCATCATTTATGACTTTCTCCAAAACGTTGCGTATGGCTGGGTCAGAGTTTTCATAAATATAACCAAGTTCTCCCATTTGAGTTTTCATTTATAAATTTCAGCTTAAACAAAAAAAACTTGCATATGCAAAAACAGTGCAAATGCTATAAGTCTGATTCCTGGGGAGCTATATGAAAATGAGGCAAGTTGCACTAAGTGCTCAATTAAACTGGAGTGATATTGTTTTAGGTTCCAATTTCTGTTTATATTGAGGTTTGCAAGTGGTAGACAAAATGAAACGAGTACAGAATGGAGACACAACCCAGTAAGGTCCAATACAAAGGGGAACCATGCAGGGAATGTACAGATATAAGTGTTAGCACAGGAAGAAAGGCATCAACTGGTGATGGTAAGTCCTGAAACTTTAATGGAGGACCTGGCATCCTCTGACTAACAGGCAAGTATTCTCCAAGAATACTTGGGGACAGGCAACCCAGCATTCTCTAAGAGAGTATGATCTTCTCACAAAGACAGACTGGCCCTGGAAAGCTTGCAGTAGGCTAATGCAATTCTCCAGCTCATTAGAAAGCAGCACACTGTTTCTGAATAAATTTATGGGTACAGTGTTACATTTTTAAAAGGATGGTTGAATTAGGAGATATATTATAATTCTGATCCATTAAAGGCAGAACAAAGTTCAGTGGTGTATTGATCTTAGGTTTTACAGAAAAGCACAGTTGCTGAAGATTTTATAGATCTAACCCCTGAACAATTACAAAGGGAGAGAGAGAGAGAGATAGAGAGAGAGAAATATAGGTGGTGAAAGGGGGATCTGTTTATTTTGACACTTTGTGTTGTCACTTTTTATATTTTCGTTTTATTTTTTGGTGAAAAAATACACTATTTTGGTACGGCATAGTTTGGGTCTCCACTGGCATTATTCTAGTCAGTGAGAAATGCCAGGAGGGGCTCTAATTATCACAACAGCATATACAGCTTTTCAGAGTATGACTGATAACCACGGGGTGCTGCATTAAATGTAACAATGAGGAAGTATGTGTTAATTGATTTAACTCAGTAGGTATTGTATAGGCAAGTATTGGCATCTACAGTGGAACCTTGGTTCACGACCATAATTCGTTCCAAAACTCTGGTCGTAAACCGATTTGGTCGTGAACCGAAGCAATTTCCTCCATAGGATTGTATGTAAATACAATTGATCTGTTCCAGACCGTATGAACTGTATGTAAATATATATTTTTTTAGTTTTTAAGCACAAATATAGTTACTTATACCATAGAATGCACAGCGTAATAGTAAACTAAATATAAAAACATTGAATAACACTGAGAAAACCTTGAACAACAGAGAAAACTAACACTGCAATAGTTCACACTATAGTGCTAGGAACCGCTCGCTAAAAACACTTTTTTTTAATGAGTTTTAAGCACAGGGAAAAAAAATGAACATTTGAAAGATCTGTAATTTAATAAACCACCAAGAAAAGTAACATTGCAACAATGCATGCTACGAACCGATTGCTGTAAACAGAACTGAAAACAAAAACAAGCCTTCACTACCTTATGCGTCCAGTGCTCCCTCTCTCGCTCACTCTCTCTTTCATGTGTGCGTGTGTCTCTCTTGCGCGCCTGTGTGTGTGTGTGTGTGTCTCTCTTTCGCGAGCCTGGAGTGCCTGTGTGTGTGTGCGCTTCTCTCTCTAGCGCGCTCCTGTGTGTGTGCGCCTCTCTCTCGCCCACTCCTGTGTGTGTGTGTGTGCGCGCCTCTCTCTCACCCGCGCCTGTGTGTGCGCCTCTCTCTTGTGCGCTCCTGTGTGTGTGTGTGCGCCTCTCTCTCGCGCGCTCCTGTGTGTGTGCGCCTCTCTCGCGCGCTCCTGTGTGTGTGTGCCTCTCTCTCACGTGCCTGTGTGCGTGTGTCGCGCTCTCTCTCTCTTGTTCGCTCGCTCGCTGCACAGGAAATGAACACGGAGAGACTGAACATGTACAAACCGAAAGGGGAACTGGCTTGTTTGTATACCGAGTGTGTGGTCGTGAACCGAGGCAAAAGTTTGGCGAACCTTTTGGTCGTAAACCGATTTGTACGTGTACCGAGACGTTCGTGAACCGAGGTTCCACTGTACTTTGTTTTTGATGTATTAAAACAAATCTGTATCATCATATCATCATATCATCATCAGTTCTGTATTTAGTGAGTGTAATTTATTCTTGCATTTTACCTTAAAGTTTGTAATATTTCATATATTGTATTTCTGAGATGACGATGATGGATTGGCCATCTAGTTCTGTGAAGAGGATTACTCATGTTCTGTTTTGTGCATTGTATTTACCCTATTTTTGACACCCATGACCTCTTCCAAGATTTATTCCATTTTTATTCCTTACAAGGCTTTTTTGGGAGTTTTTGCTTGTCTTCTTATAGAGTCAAGGCTGTGGAGTTCTCAGAAAAAGCCCACTCAGACATTCCTTGTGTGATTTTGGGCTATACAAGAAATATATTTGTGTTGTTTTGCATGTTGTATTGCATGCAAAATCCATTGGGACAGTGCTTATTCTTAAAGGTATGATATACAGTACAAAGTTGACTTAGTCTGTCAACAGCTAATGACTGATGTGTTGTTTTCTGTGAATCTTTTATTAATGTTATAATCAGATATTAAATGCTAACTGGATTACAAAAAATTGCTAAAACATAAAATTAATTAGAAAAGTAGCTGTCAACCAATTAATACATATTTTATTTTATTCAGATCCATTCATATCATGTACCACTATCAGGCATGTGGCGTATATGATAGACGAGACTTTGCCCAGCTGGAACGCCCTTTTGAGGAGAGGACCGGGAGAGTGAACATATCACCAGCAGTTCTTCCCCCAGGACACAAGAGGGCAGCCCCCCCAGTTTACATTGGGGCCACGGGACTGGAGCTTAAAAGCTCAACCCTGCGGGGGCCCATGGCCACCACCAGGGGGCACAAGAACAGTTCCAGAGCCATGGCCTGCAGCACTTCTGCCACACTTGGAAGTGCTGCCGGAACTTGATCGAGTAGCACCTGGAGCACTTCCGGGTACTGCATAAAATAGGCCACCTCACTCAACTCGGGGAGCCGGAGTCAGGAGGCAGTGGACAGAGCTTGTGGGAGAGAAGTGGAGGTGGCCAGATAAGAGAAGGAAAGGACAGGACTGAGCATTGTGGCTGGTTGGTGCACTGTATTGTTGTAGTCGGACTGATCTTCTTCACAAAGCAAAAATGATTACAAAGAAGAATCAAAATGACAAATTCCTAAGTACAAAAATTACACAAGACAAGTCAAAAAGAACATGTGGTATTAGCACAGGGAAAAATTATACTTTGAAAATAATCCTTTGTGGAAATGAAGAAAAAAATCAAACCTATAGCAGAGTTAAGATGGAGTCCAGTTTAGAGCAAAGCTAGAAAAATGATTCTACTACAGAACACAAAAGTGAAATGTGTCTTTGGTCTTTATTTAAATGTAACAATGGACAGTGTTTTGTAAGCAAGACTTTGGTAAATTAGTAGATGCAAAACTAAAAAAGTATCTATCAAAAGATCTGTAATAGAAATTTTGAACCACTAGAAAACTGGCATCGTAAAGTTATGTTTATGTCTCATGTTTAGAGCAGCGCAGATATATATTCTGGGGTGTTGATGAGGAAACATTTGCAAATAAAGTACATATTATTATGTCACAAGCAGGAAGTCAGCATAGGTGGAATATAATCACTATGTTTGGTCTAGCAGAAGAATTCTGTCAGTACATTATGGTGGGAGAAGATAGAATTACAGCCAAGATAAGATGAAATGAAAGAGTGGCAGACACTGAAACGCTGATACAAGGTGTTAATACAAGTATTTTCTTGCATTCTAGTAAAGCTTCTTTATAAAATACTGTTTGAGTTTTTTGTGAAAATTTCAAGAAAAGACAACAATCAAACACTGGGTCATTTTTGCAGGTTAGTTTTTTTTTATTTTCATGCTTAAAGTGACCATTGAAACAAATCTTTTGATGTAATATGTCTACTACAGCAGGAATACCAGCAACATTTCTAAGAAACAACTCTACCCATTAGAGCCTTCTTATTATTTCTTTCTGGTTTAAGCAGAATGATGTAACATTTTGGTGCAAAAATTGCAATGGTGACACCGAAACTTGAAGCCAAAATAGCAAATATCTCCACAGCTACTGTGTGTTTCCCAGGAGAGCTGATATAAGCAGGTATGAAAGTGATCCAGACAGAACAGAAGATGAGCATGCTAAAAGTTATAAACTTGGCTTCATTAAATGTATCTGGTAAATTTCTGGCCAGAAATGCTATAAGAAAGCATATACAGGATAATAAGCCCACATAACCCAGAGTACAACTGAAGGCAATGAGTGACCCAATATCACATTCAAGTATGATTTTTTGTGTTCAAATATTTGCTATTCTTAGTTGGAAAAGGTGGGGCTGCAACTAGCCATATACAACATATCATTGACTGAATAAAGGTAAGAAAAAAAATAGTTCCTCTCTGCTGAGCAACCCCAAATAGCTTCATAATATTACTTCCTGGTAGCGTTGCCTTAAACGCCATTATCACAACTATTGTTTTCACAAGAATGCAGGAAATACAAAGAACAAAGCTAATACCAAACATTACATGCCTAAACATGCAAGTTATGTCTGATGGCTGCCCAATGAAGCTCAATGAACAAAGAAAACAGAGAATCAATGAAATCAAAAGAAGAAAACTTAGCTCTGAATTATTGGCCTTCACAACTGGGGTGTTCCTATAGTGGATAAATATAATTAATATGCATACTGAAATGCTGGCTCCAAACAATGAAGCTATAGTTAATATTACTCCCATTGATTCATCATATGATAGAAACTCAATTTCTTTCAGTACACATTGGTTCTTTCCTGCATTTGACCAGAGATCATCAGGGCACTTAATGCATTCTGTGGCATCTGTAAGAGACCAATTAGTCAATGAAAAAAATCGGTATTTGTCAAACACTGCAGCTTTCACCATGGATTTTATCACAACACAGCATTTAACTTCAAATGAAAGGGAGTTTCAGTGAATGGGATACATTTTGAATTTATACTACTACATTTACTGCTGATAAGCCAGGATGAAGTTCCTTATTTTGTGCTGCTCTACTTTTTTGTGTACTATCCTGTATAATCCAGAAGCTCTAGTCATGTTGCTAAGATTGAGAAGATCCATCTGTTTTAAATAGCATACTAGTTGTGCTAACATGTCAGAAGAACAGACCTACAGCAGTATTGCTCCGAATACAAAATATGATTCTGTCTCTATAGAAACTTTGCAATTACAAGAAATGTAAAACAAATATTTTGTTCATGGAATTAGCATACTGCATGAAGGCCTTTCCAATTACAAAATATCAATAAAGTGATTAATTGAATTTTATTTGGTTAAATTTTGATAGATAAAAAGGTGTAAAAGACTATAAGCTTACCAGTTATGTTGCTGATTTCTCCATCTGCGCAGGGTACACAATCGAAACAGCAAACTGGCTGGCCTTTTCTAGTTGTTTTCCTTGTTCCGGGAAGGCAACTTTTACTGCAGACAGACTCTGGGACCTTTAAAACAAAGCTGTCAATTAGTTACTCTTTAACATGATTACTGCTTTAAATATATAACATAACATGACATTCTCAAACTTATTTCATTCACTTATGGGTCATGGGAAGCTGGCAGCAGGGTAAGCAAGGCAGTTCCCAATTCTGGACGGAGGCTAAGTTCATCACATAGCCCACATAAACACATGCCCATCTCTCTTGGCCACAGAGTGTTATTTCAGAACCACCAGTTAACCTAACAGATGTCTTTTTTAGGATGTGATGAGAAAACAGAAGTAAACCGAGGAAAACAGCTTAAACTTTGAGAGAGCGTGAAAATTCAATAGCCGGTTACCAAACTAGCATGCCATGCAAATTTTGTACTACTATTTATTTTTAACACATCACACTTTTTGATCACTCACACAGGTTTTTTGATGAGCTGTCTATAACGCATCTTGCAGTTCAGACAATGACTTGAGAAATATATTCAGGTCCACTTTAGACACTCCAAGTGATTGAATTCAGTCAGGATTTAAGGTGAGGGGGTGGGAGTGGAGCAGACTAAAAAGAAAATTTTTTAATGCAAATTTCAGCAAAAATTACAGTTTTGCTGATGTTCATACTTGGAATTAGAGGACATTCAAAGAACAAAAATAGTACACAATGAAATTGGCAATGCAATTCATTTATTCAAAACCATGGTTGGCACTGGACATTGAGTGACACTGCAGTGCCATTCTCCCACTAATTTCACACTCTTTATCTGCTGCAGATTTATTAAATCAATGAATGATCTTACTGTTAAAGAGTTTGAATTCCAGAATATAAGATCTTCAGAAATGGTCAGTTTTTCTTCATCTCGGCTTGATGCATCAAAAATGCCAACAGTCTTTACAACGAATGTTCCATCTTTAGTACGTTGCCAGTTGACTATGTCATAAAGAGCGAGAGGATCACCATTTTCATCAAAAGCAACACGTTCACCTAAATGGTTTGTAAAGTTCACTTTCCTCAGATAATGAGTGAGCTTGAAATAGAAATCACATTTTTGTAATGATATAAGCAATAAATACATGAGTACATTTTCATAACAATAGATTTCTATTAGCATACACTGTATTTCTTTTTTATACTGCTAGGTTATAGAGTGTTCAGTTATTTGTACATATCGTGAAATTTAACTAAAATATACTGTTTCAAAGCAACACAAAATAGTATAAATACATTGTTTATATATGTACTAGCCATTAAATAATACTTTTGTTCACTATTTAAATCAGAGCATTGGGTGTGCATCTAACAAAAATAAATGTTTAAGAAATGCTTAAAAAATCGTTTACTTTTCATGCACATTTCCATCAATCTATTCCTCCATCTTCTTTGCTATGTCCTGGTCAGTATGTAGCAGAGGAGCAATACTTTGTTGACATTTTGTTACATTTTTCTTAGTATACAGTATGTAGAAATTATTGTTGGACTTATAAGAGACATTTTGGGTGCAGTATTTCTTACCTGCCAAGGTTGCACATTATCTTTGTCTGCACAAGTATTGTTTTTAAATGGACCTTTTCCATTTTCACACTTTATCAAGTTATGAAGAGCGTGTGCGAGGGCATACACTGCTTTATAAATTGTATATGTAGATCTCTCTGCTGTTTCACTATATGCTGTTTTCATGCTTTTTATGTCCTCTGATCCTGTGCATGGTTTACTATTAGTATTTTCTTGGCTTAGGTTTTGCTGAAATTTACACTGAAACATTGTTTCCCAAAACTGAAGAACTAAATTATTTTCAGGTCTTAAATTGGGACGAACCTGAAGAAAAAATTGTTCAAGTCCTGGGATTTCTCCGCTGCGGATGGCAATGCCTAAAGTCCCACCAAATGAGTTGTAGAATGCACTGCTCACTAAAAAATTTGACGTACTCCATGCTTCACTTGCGATCCACTGTTTGCCAGTGATATTTTGTACAACAACTTCATTAACCAAGTAATTAAATTCTTCTTCTGCAGCAAATGCAATAATAACATTGGCACTAGATTTTTTTATAGTTTCAGCAATCAGAAGAATTTTTGCCTTTTCATAAACTGTTGGGAGGGTTTCAACAAAGGAAAGGCAACCAAAAGATTTAAATTCTTCAATAAATGACTTCAGTGCATATTGACCATAATCATCATCGGTTGCTATTACACCGACCCATACCCATCCATAATGTTTCAGAATTTTTATTATGGCTTTCACTTGAAAAGCGTCACTTGGGATTGTCCTGAAGAATGATGGGAACTCATGTTTATCACTTAAACACGTGCAGGTGGCAAAGTAGCTGACCTGATGAAGATGAAATAAACAAACAAATGTATTTGTGGGCTTATGCGTCATCTCATCCTATCTCATCTCCTCTTCTACCCAGTTTTCCAAGTGATTGTCACAGGAACAATTGGTCGAGTTGATCTGACTGTCTATTTTTCGTATAATTCAGTATATTGCAATTATATTGCTTACTCAAATTCTAACACCAGTCTGTATTAATCCTTCATAATGTGCATACTACAATATGTTTGACTAACGATGAAAAACATACTCAAATTACAACCTCAAAGGAAATCAGTTCCATTTTTAAAGCTGTGATCATAATTATAAATGATTTTTTGTTTCATTTTTATCTAGCTTGCTCAATGCAGGCTACACTAATATTGCAACTGCAGTAAGACAAAAGCTTGAGATCGTAACTAATGAGTCACCAGGTAATTGCAGAAGAGAAATCCCAGGGATATTTAGGAGTGTCAGTTAAACAAATCTCTTGGGTTTACACTTGAGCATGGTGAGAATATACTCAGAAATATAAGGCAGTCACTTCACCTCCATTCCATTCACATTTCTTTACAAAATGTTTAATGTCCAGTTTGTAATATTTTGTTACACATTAATATGTGCAACTTGTCTTGTTTTTTGCACAGCAGATCTAATTTTCTAACACATTAACTTCCATTTACAGCAGCTATTAAAAATGTGGTTATTACACAAACAAAACATCCAGGTTTTGGCTCAGAGCTGTACAGAGCTGGAAATTCAACAATTTCCTTTATGACTAGCAGACGCTGGTTAGCTGATTTGATTCCCTACATAACCGAGGTTCTACCAGAGTGTAATTGTAAGTAACACAGGTATCAATGACAATAAAAAAGAGATTTTTAATTTGAAATAATATGTATGTACTGAAAATCAAAAGGCTCACAGCAAGATAATACCTTATTATTGTTGAGTGTCAAAATTATATTTTAATTCAAAGTTAAAATTAATAATAATATATATAAAAATTAATGTAATTTATTATACATTCAATTGCTAGGAGAAACTAATATTATCCCATATTGCACTGTGTGCTCTCATTTACTCACTGCCTATGGAAAGATGAACAACACAAAAGAAAAGAAAGGATGGAAAACTCTATGAATTATGTAACAACGTGTGTGGAAATAATAATAACTGATATAAAAGGAACATCGTAAAAAGTTATCTTTAAAACAATAACAATGTTCATATTATAGTCTATTAGCTTGAGAAAAGGTACCATACATTAAATACATAACACTTGTTGAACAATTCCAAAACTTGCTCCTAATTTTTTCAACTTCATGAAGAGTTCTGTACATTACCAGAGGCATCTGGAAGACCCCCATTGTCCTAGATATAGCAATTGAATGTGAAGACCTGGCATCACCAACAATGGCAAGCACAGGAGCGCTCCCCATGCAGTTATCATCAGACGCAGGGTTTGTACTGCTTACTCCACCAAACAAAGCAGTGCCAGCTCGATGAGCAACTGCAATGTTATTGCAATTGTCATATATTTGAAAACCTAATGTAATATTAGGAAGAATATTTGGATTTTGATTAATCTCTTCAATAGCAAACACCATTGCCTGGGCTCTTTGAAATACTGACACTTCATAGCTGAAATTAGAAAAAGACAAAGACAAAAGCTGAGAAAAGTTATTAAGATTTGTTTTTGCTGAATATTTCACCATGTCAATGCAAATTTTGTCCACATTACAGAACAGATATGGATATATCTGCAAGAAGGTTTCTGTGAATCCAAGTTCTATATCCATCCATCCATCCATTTTCCAACCCGCTGAATCCGAACACAGGGTCACGGGGGTCTGCTGGAGCCAATCCCAGCCAACACAGGGCACTAGGCAGGAAACAATCCCGGGCAGGGTGCCAACCCACCGCAGGACACACACAAACACACCCACACACCAAGCACACACTAGGGCCAATTTAGAATCGCCAATCCACCTAACCTGCATGTCTTTGGACTGTGGGAGGAAACCGGAGCACCCGGAGGAAACCCACGCAGACACGGGGAGAACATGCAAACTCCACGCAGGGAGGACCCGGGAAGCGAACACAGGTCCCCAGATCTCCCAACTGTGAGGCAGCAGCGCTACCCACTGCGCCACCGTGCCGCCTCCAAGTTCTATATGTATTATATAAATGGAATGAATAACAGAGAAAGGTTTATTATTTCATGGATCTATACTAAAACAGCACCAATTGCAGTTTCTCTTTCATTTCTTTCTTATACATTTTGACTAAAAAAAAAAAGACATTTTGTTTAGTATTATAAGTAAATTAGCCAGTGGCTAGTGGCTGCACTACACTACACTATACTTAACTAGTGTATTTTTATTTATGCTAATGGCATAATATAATAAACATTATTTAATTCATAGACACCTTCAATACATTCTACTAACTATACAGTACTTTTGCATAATATCTACAAATTTACAAGCTAAATTAATTGATGTTACCTCTCACATTTCCATTGTTCAGGCTTTGCTTTGAAATGTAACGCTGGAGCTTTTGTTTCAAAGTTCATAACAAATATTCCTCCAAATATAAAATCCCCAGATTTGAACAGTCCATTCAAATTAAATTCTTCTAAAAATTTACACTTGGATGCAGTAACAGAAAACAGAAAAACAGCAAATACAGAAATCACTAATTCCTGCCTCTTGAATTGCATTGTTGACACTTAAATACAGCTCAGACATAAGCAGCCAGAGCTTTTATATGCAAAGTTGGATTCTCCAGAGATAAAAGTATGAATCAGACATTTAGACCAACAACAACATTTTACAGTATATTCACTTTCCTGTATATCAAACTGCTGAATATCACATTTTCCAATTCCCCTGTGAAATGTTTAATAAATGTTCTATTTTCGGTCTGCTCAAATAGTGAATAAACTTGGGTGCACTGCACTATGCTGAAAAGCATTTTTCTTTTTTCATGTACAGTTTACTTCACTTCAGTGCATTTAAACGTAAAAATTAGGAATTAGTCTATATTTGGTCCTCAAAACCTGAGGGCAATTTTGCTTTTAGAAGCCATCCAGCCAGCATCATTATATTACAGTATTTATGTAAAAGGGTAACCAAAAAGCAGACATTAAAGAAAACACTGATGAAGAAGGAGCATTCAAATACTTTAAAGCTTTCAAATGCATGTTTATTACTTATAAATCTTTGTATTTTTCTAACTCATATTTCCTTTCCCCCAGCAGCTCTTTTATGCAGTATAAACTAATGGGAAAAGTAGCTTTTCTAAATAAAAAAATACCAAAATTATTTTTGGAAAAATTTAAAGAGATTTTGGTTTAAGTCAATAAATCTAAATATCATTTTCAGAAAAAAAAAGATTTAATTTGGCTTTATGCCATTTAGGACTTGTGTAAAAATATTTTTCTTTTTTTTTCAGCTTTTTAACCAATAATTCTGACAGTGCCAACCTAAATCTATTCCGTTGGGTGTATAATTTGGATTAGCCAGTGGGGGGAGCTATGACTTCTTTTTACATCATGTGGGGTTTAGTTGCTAAACAAAATCATGTGTTAGTCACATTGTAAAGTCCTTAAAAACTGATAATTTTTTTTACTCTACTTATTTGTGGCAAGTTTTTTTATTTGTTTTTGTGTGTGTGTGTTAACTAAGGCTGTTATGTGAATAAAGAAACAGTTTGAATAGGCTGACAGAAAGTAGCAGCAGTAGTTGTAGTTGTAGTAGTACAGACTGTAAAAATAACCTTGAAATGTAAGTAACACATTAATTTAATAAATTTATTATTTTTCATAACTTGATTTTTATCTAAGTTAGGGGGAAATTGTGATCATGTACAATAAATATTACAGCTAGAAACAGTCAGTCATTTTCCAACCCATCCATCCATCCATCCATTATCGAACCCGCTACATCCTAACTACAGTGTCACGGGGGTCTGCTGGAGCCAATCCCAGCCAGCACAGGACGCAAGGCAGGAACAAACCCGGGCAGGGCACCAGCCCGCCGCAGAGCTAAAAACATTTTAACTGAATTGAATTTGAGTTTTTAGTTGAGATTCAAAAACAGGGCATAGAGCCCAAGAATCATGCACAAAGGATATTAAGCTTACACAAAGTGTTCAACTAGAATTCAGAGTTGGGGAAAACACAGATTAAAGACAGCAGTAAATGGAATATGCAAGTTGGCTGTGGTCCAGCCAACCTCAAGACAAGACAAAGGAGAGGCAACTGCTGTGCTTAACAGTAGACCTGACCAACAGACACATGTTCTTGAATGGTGCAGCAGTAAGAACTGCGGCCTTATAATCCAAAGGTCCCAGGTTTGAGACCGGGTGCTCTGTGTTTTGAGTAGTAAGCTACTATTATTACTAGTATAATATAATAAAAACATACATTTGATTTGAGTCTGTAACACCCAGTGTAAATTTTGGCTACTTGTAAAAGTTAGCACTTGTTTTTTTATTATTCAGTTTAATTCTCTCAGTGACATTCACGTGGTACAACAAACTTACCTTTCCTTCTCTGAGTTGATGGCATTTGTCTCCATTCTTTTCAGAAGAGCAGTGATGACCACAGTGGGTGCTGTGGCTGATACCTGCTCAGAACTATTTATTGTACCGGCAATCAAAGATATGATGTCCTGTGACCACTATCAGACTGGACAAAGGGAGGACCGAAACAACAGACAGCTTCTTCACAGTTTTATTCTTGAATAAAAGCACACTTGTTTCGTTATACCTTTGTCGAAGTGTTTATTTTATATTCCAGTAACCTTTTGAATGAGGTCAAATCTGTCTCTGCCTCTTTCGTGCAAACATCACTATTTGAAAATGCTATGCCATGGAGTACAGGCAAGACTGAAAAAAACATGTTCAAATGACAACTCATGTTCAAATGGCATTGCGTTTTCAAATAGTGATGTTTTCATGTATGAATGTGTGTGTGTGCATGCGCTAGAGAGGCAGAAAGTGACTAAAGTGACGATAGCTGCAGGTGGAAGTCCCATTTTACTTTATGATGCCAAGCAGAGTTGCATTGCAATGCAGCAGTCTATTAGCCAGCGAAAGCGCTGTGAAGAAGCTGTCTGTTGTTACAGTCCTGCCTTTGACCAGTCTGATCATATCTTTGAGTGCCAGTACAATAAATAGTTCTTAGCAGGTATCAGCCACAGCACCCACTGTAGCCATCGCTACTCTTGTGAAAAGAATGAAGATAAATGCCATCAACTCAGAGAGGGAGAGGCAAATTCGTTGTACCACGTGAACGTCACTGAGAGAATTAAACTGAATAATAAAAAAACAAGCGTTAACTTTTACAAGTAGCCAAAATTTAAACCAAGTGTTACCGACTCAAATCAAATGTATGTTTTTATTATATTATAATAATAATAATAATAAATATAATAGCAGCTCACTACCCAAAATGAGGAGCACCTGGTCTCAAACCCGGGACCTTTCGGTTATAAGGCAGCACCATTGAAAAACACATATAAACTCCCACTTGATTGACATTTGAGCTTGGGTTTTTAACTCATTGACAGAAATGTAAATCAAACGCTTTTTTTTTTCTTTGGTTATATTCTTGAATAAAAGTGCACATGTTTATTTGATATTTGGACTAAAGTTTTCACACATTATACACTTCACGTCATTATTAGAATAACATGGAAAACATTTCTGCTTTAAGTATGTGTTCGGTATTTCTTGACTTGCATTTCCTTTCATCCTACACTTACCCAGATCTCTGTAGACACGGAACACACATGAAATGCATGTATTCCAAATAAGGATCTACTGTTTTATTTACCCTATACAACTCAAGGAACCTCACACACTGATAAGGTGCCTTGGCTTGAGCTGGGAGAACTTTTTGCCCGAGTTGAGCCCTGTCAAGGTGGGGGATGGGACAGCAGGCTGCTTGCTGCTTGTGCTGATCGACACATTTACAAAACAAAAAACGCTGATAGAGAGGTGCAAAGGGATTTAAGGTGGGCCAGGATTACGAGTTTTTTCGTAAGCTTCAGGGATTCTAGTGTTAAATCTGAAATTGTGAACATTGTTATTACGCATTCAGGAATTTTGAGATATAGATAATTCAATTCAATTACTCATGTTTACTTTCTTTCCTTTAAGTATGGATGCACTGAAACCATTTTTCTCAGACCGTGTATGACTTCCAATACTTGTTTTTTAGTATTTGCCAATACTGATGGCTATACCATTTTAGTGATACTGAAGGATGGAAGATAGTGTTTGTTTATTATGTCCATCAGTTGTCATCTTCACTGTTAACATCAAATGGAAGACTCTTAATTTGGAATAAAATAATTAAAATTGAACATTTAACTCAAAGTAGGGTACAATACATAGAATAAATTACAACACCATTTTTAAAGTGGCTTATATTTCACAGAAAAAAAATCACATACATTAATCACATTAATGTATGTACACCAAACCATTGTTTCAAATCTTTCAACATGGGATGTAATAGTACAACACCATGTTCACAGGAATTTGACTACATATGACAAAAACATTTTTCTTGCTGGTATTCCATTTTTATGAAACACAGGCAAAAAGTCACTGAGGAACACATGATACTGGATAGGTCTATGAAGCAGATACAGGCAGGTGGTGACATCACATTTGTTAAATTTGTTAATCTTCCAGTCTGCAGATTAGGAAGAGAAAAGGTATCAGTTAAGAGCACCCTCTGGTGTTCCGGTGGGAAATTACTATAATGTTAGCCATTAAGCTGTCCCCCGTGCGCATGCATGTGACAGAACCTCCTCTCAGCCCAGACCCATTGAGTTGGGCGCTCCAAATAGCAAGGTCATAAACCCTGAAGAGAGTATCAGTGTTGACATGGAGAGAACCTTGACAATGAAAGAACCACCTGATCACATAAGGATTTGACTCATCATGAAGACCCATCCACTGTAATGGAGCATGGTCTGTCACCAGAGTAAACTCATGAACAAGGAGGTAATAACACACCTGGTTAACAGCACAGTTGTTTTTGTAAGGACCTTGCCAGTGCACCAGTAATTATGAATAAGTAGTGAAAATGAAGACCATGACACAGTTTCTGGGCCGGAATTCATGAAGTGTCGTGCCACGGTTATAATTGTGAGTCTGGGATGACTTCTGATGGTCCATATTATCTTTTGGAGTTGGCCAAATTTGAATCTATTGTATAATTGCGTGATATATTCTAAAATGTTAGTGGAGGGCAGGGCCTGCCAATCTCATCCTTGTTTTCGAATGTCTAATAAGCCCCTGGGTTGATGTGCATAGAGTAATTCAAATGAGGAGAAGCCAGTAGAGGCTTGTGGGACTTCCCAATAAGCAAAAAGTATGAAGGGGAGTAGCTGGTCCCAGTTCTTCCCATCCACGGTTGCCAAATTGTGAAGCATTTGTTTGAGCGTTTGATTAAAACACTCCATTAAACCATCAGTTGGAGGATTGAGGTTTTCAGACACTTGATGTGGAGTATCTTTGCAACTTCCCTGTACGTTTATGAAGTGAAATGTGACCCTTAGTGTATGAGGAATTCTTTAGGAACACTGACACAAGCAAAGACCCCTACCAACTTTTGTGCATTGTTTTTTTTAATTGGCAAGTCTCAGGGCTATTTCCTCAGGGATCATATTACATCATCAATGATTACCAAAATATACTTAAGACCATGTGCAGAGGGCTCTAGGTCACATTCTGTAGGAGATTTACTGTGAATAGTAGGCTGTTCAGAATTCGCAAATTAGTGAAGCTGTGCAATGGTGCTCGACAGTTGCGATCAGATCTTCCATGCTAACAATCTCTAAGCTTAGAGATGGGCTGGGTGAGAAAACTGAGGCAAACATTCATTAGGTAGTCACATGCTACCTTATCCATGATCTTTTGGGAAGTATTATTTTCTACTTTCAGCCAGTGCTCAACTCAGCAACGTTCAAGGAATCATGCTGACTACATCACTGTAATAGAAGAGACAATGATTAATTTTTGGGGCACCCGAAGACCAACTCAAAACAAAATGCAGGTTTATAAACATGTTGAAAAAAAGAAAATAAACGTCATGTAGACGCGGATCTCTGGAATAGACTGCACAAGACGGCAGAGCGTGATATAGACTCCTGGCAGGAAAAGGCAGGACCAGGCAGGTGGACTCCAGAAGTGATGTCAGAGATGTTAAGATTCTGAATCTTCCAGTTTGCAGAGAGACGAGGAGAAAACAGCTCCCTCTGGTGTTCTGGCAGGAAATAACTATTATCTGAGCCTTTAAGCAGCCCCCCATACACAAGGATGTGACAATACTACAGACGTTTTACGGAAATACAAACCAGTATTACTGCGAGAGGAAATTAAAGGTACACAATATAGTGACGCATATTACAGCCACATACAAGCCAGTATTACTGTCAGAGAAAATTAAAGGCATATTACCGACGCGCACGCCTGTATTACCACCAGAGAATATTAAAGGTTGTGATCGAAGAAGAAAGTCACAAATACAAAATAAAGATTTGGGGACCGTCCCCGTATATTGTCGTGCAGACAATATTGAAAAATGCAGTGATTCAAAGTCCTGAAAGTACAATGAATAATCTTACTGAAACAAAATGGTGGTTTTATAGAACAAAAAACAGGAGACAGGAAATGGTTGGCAAAATGGTGATGTGGCAACAGGAACCGGAAATGACGTTATTTTGAGGAGCCGGAAGTGAGGTGGATTGTGGGTGCCGGAAGTGACGTCATCAATATTGGCCAGAAGTGACGTCATCACGGCCATTTTGAAAACCCGGAAGTTGCGGGATTAATTCTCTTCTTGTTTCCTGTTGGCAAAAGAGAGTTCAGGTAAGTACCACGTGACCTCCCCTTATCTCGCGATGTTTTACTCACCTTTAGGCTCTTTGACTGCCTCCTAATCGTACATGTGTGACATGACTCCCCCCTCAGCCCAGACCCCTCGGGTCAGGTGACCTGCACCGCGAGGTCGTGGACACGAGAGAGAGCATCTGCGTTGGCATGCAAGGAACCCCTACGATAAATGACACTAAAACGATAAGGTTGTAAATCCAAAAACCACCTAGTGATGCGCAGGTTAGACTCACGATGAAGAGACATCCACTGCAAAGCGGCATGATCCGTCACCAGAGTAAACTCGCGTCCCAGTAGGTAGTATCGTAGAGATGTGATAGCCCACTTGATCGCCAAGGCTTCTCGCTCCACCGCAGCATACTTGGTCTCTCGTTCCAACAATTTCCGGCTGAGGTACATAACGGGGTGTTCAGCACCGTCAACACATTGGCTCAGCACGGCACCCAATCCTGTGGCTGATGCGTCGGTCTGGAGAATAAAAGGAATAGAAAAATCAGGATATTTCAACACCGGTGCTGACGTAAGGGCCAATTTCAGGTCACTGAATGCTTTGTCCACCGCATCATCCCATACCACTTTTAAAGGCGCTCGTTTCTTCGTTAAATTCGATAAGGGCGCAGCAATTTCAGAGAAGTGCGGTACAAAACGGCGATAGTAACCCGCCAGCCCTAAAAATGCTTGAACCTGCCTCTTATTCATCGGACGGGGCCAATTCAAGATGGCATCAATTTTATTACATTGTGGTTTAACAGTACCCCCACCCACTACGTAGCCAAAATATTTGGCTTCCTTCAATCCGAAGAAACATTTCTTCGGGTTAATACGAAGCCCGGCTGACGCTAGTGTGGAGAGGACTGCTTTAACCTGCAATACATGATCCTTCCATGTGCCGGAATAAATGACAACGTCATCCAAGTAGGCGGCACTATAGGAATTGTGGGGCCGAAGCAGTGTATCCACCAGACGTTGAAAAGTAGCTGGTGCCCCGTGCAAACCCAAAGGACGCACCTTATATTGCCAATGTCCACTGGGCCTACTAAAAGCGTTTTTTTCTTTAGCGGAGTCCGTTAAGGGAACTTGCCAATACCCTTTAGTCATGTCAAGAGTAGTTAGGAATCGAGCGTTCCCTAACCGATCAAGTAAATCATCCACTCGCAGCATGGGATACGCATTGAATTTAGAGACCTGATTTAGTCGTCGGAAGTCGTTGCAAAACCTCCACAAGCCATCAGGTTTAGGACAATTGGACTAGACCAAGGGCTATAACTTTCTTCAATAACCCCTAGTTCCAGCATTCGTCTAATTTCCAGCTCTACTTACGCTTTCTTTGCCTCCGGGAGCCTATAAGGTCTCTCTCTGACAATCACTCCCGGGTCCGTAATGATGTCATGAACAATCAACGCAGTACGTCCGGGTGTCTTGTCCACAACTTTAGGGACAGACAAGATAGCCCGTTCGAGATCTTGTCGTTGTTCAGATGTCAAATCAGGACCAAAATTCAGATGTGCACATGACATGAAAAGAGAACTAGGTTGTCTGGAGGAGGGATCAACGTCCCTGTCCTTCCATGGTTTCAGTAGATTTATATGATACACTCTTTCACTCGGTCGACGATTAGGTTGTTTAACCAAATAGTCGACGAGTCCTTTTCGTTCCTTTATTTCATAAGGACCTTGCCAGTGTGCCAACAATTTTGAATGGGAGGTTGGGACGAGCACCATTACACGATCACCCGGGACAAACTCCCGAATGGTGGTGTTTCTATTATAATAACGAGACTGCGCTGCTTGTGCTTTTTCTAAATTGTCTTTTAGAATAGGTCTAATTTTCTCAAGTCTATCGCGTAATTGCGCGATATATTTGAGAATATTTGAAGTAGGGAGGACTTCCTCTTCCCATCCTTCTTTTAACATATCCAAAAGCCCTTGGGGTTGTCTTCCATACAATAACTCAAAAGGAGAGAAACCTGTAGAGGTCTGTGGGACTTCCCGGTATGCAAACAAAACGAGGGGAAGCAACTGATCCCAGTTTCTTCCATCCTCGCTAACTACCTTACGTAACATCTGCTTTAATGTTTCATTAAAACGTTCCACCAACCCGTCAGTTTGGGAATGATAGACTGATGTCTTCAGATGTTTTATACGGAGTAATTTAGCAATTTCCCTGAACGTCTCCGAAGTGAAAGGAGCCCCTTGGTCTGTTAAAACCTCTTTGGGGATCCCACCACGAGCTAATATCCCTACTAACTCCCGTGCGATGGTTTTTGTATTAGCTGAGCGCAAAGGAACAGCTTCTGGAAAGCGAGTGGCATAATCAACTAATACTAAAATATATTTAAATCCTTTTAACGATGGTTCTAACGGTCCTACGAGGTCTATTCCGACTCTTTCAAATGGGATATCAATAAGGGGAAGGGGAACGAGAGGAGCTCGAGTCCATCTGCGAATCTGGCTAAGTTGACACTCCGGACAGGAAGCGCAAAATCGCCTGACCTCCTCATTAATTCCCGGCCAATAAAATCGGAGCTTTATCCTCTCTAAAGTTTTATCGAAGCCCAAATGGGCTCCCAGAAGGTGAGCATGTGCTAATTCACACACTTTTCGCCGAAAAGTGCGTGGGATTAACAATGTTGCTCGCACTTCACCCCCGTGTTCTGCCACTCGGTATAACAAATCATTTTTAATAACAAAGAACAGCGTGGGTGGCGTGGGATTCAGAGTTGTATAACCCTCGGTGGACACTATAGCATTCCTAGCAAACTTTAAGGAATCATCGTTCCACTGTTCTCTTTTAAAGGATGAGGGTGTTAGACGGAATTGGGACGTTAACGCTTGTATTGGGTCTTGCGTGACCTCCATGGGAGGGGCTACTGCCTACACGTCCTCCACGTTAACTGTATTAGCTCCCGTAGAGGACGATGGGACATCGAGTTCTTCGCACTGGGTGCTAGTATCCGCCCGTGCTACTGAGGGACATGACGTGGAGGCAGTCGGATCAGATTGTTCCATCATTAAGCCTAAATATTTCTTTGGTACAGTTACGTTTTTACCGCTAATAATTTCATTCCAGTCCCTACCAAGTATAACTGGAAACGGAGGATCCGGTAACACAGCCATGGCCATACTTGTTAGATTTCCATTTACTGTCACAATACATCTGGCTGTTTTATAATACCGGATATCTCCGTGAATACATTTTAGACTAGTTTTTATTTTAGTCCACTGTTGCGGTAAAACGAAACGGGTAGCAACAATAGAAATGTTACTCTCGGAATCAAACATTGCCCTTACCTTTCTGCCATTTATAATAACTGCACCTGTATAGGGTGGCACAGTACCTTTCCCCCATTACCAACGAACAATCCATCGGTTCAAAGGAGCAGCTAGGAAACAGATGTCCAACCTCCCCACACTTGAAACAGCGGGAAAGATTGGCTGGTCTGTCCCTTCTACGGACGGCAGGTTCGGGAGCTTGTCGGGGGGGCTCAGGAGCTGCCCCACGTGCCTGTTGGGTTCGGCGAGAGAACCGTTCTGATTGTCCCGATTTGCAAGCCACCCAATGACGCTCCGCGATTTTTATAAGAGAGTCCATGTCCTCGTAAGTGTCTTTCCGGACTTGCTGGGCTATGTGTTCGGGGAAGGCATGAACAAAGGTCTCACACGCTATAATTTCGGCCATCTTATGAGAGTCATTGATGTCGGGCTGTAGCCAACGACAGACCTTTCCCCAGGCTTCAAAGCCCTGGGTTCTCAGTGGCCTCTCAGGGTCAAATCGCCACTCCCTCCACTCTCTTGCCTGCTACTCCGGAGATACGCCGTAGCGTTTAAAGACCTCTAGTTTGAGAGCGTCATAATCAGCAGCCTGCTCCTCAGTTAAATCATAATAGGCCCTCTGCGCCGTTCCTTTCAGGTAGGGAGCCAGTTGGTACGTCCACTCCGACCTCGGCCATGCGTTCCGCTTAGCGGTACGCTCGAAGATCAAAAAATATGTTTCGATGTCATCAGATTCAGTAAGAGTAGTCAAAGCAATGCGTGGTGACCGAGCGACCTCCGTCCGTATCCTAGCTGCCGAACGAGCCTCCGATTCAGCCAACTGAGTCCTGGTCTCCCCCATCTGAATTTTCAGGGTCTGTAAATCTCCCATGATCGTGGAGAGAACGGTATTCAGGTCTTGTTCTTCTGACATCTTGAACAATTAATCCTGCCGACTACGCCAATTGTGATCGAAGAAGAAAGTCACAAATACAAAATAAAGATTTGGGGACCATCCCCGTATATTGTCGTGCAGACAATATTGAAAAATGCAGTGATTCAAAGTCCTGAAAGTACAATGAATAATCTTACTGAAACAAAATGGTGGTTTTATAAAACAAAAAACAGGTGACTGGAAATGGTTGGCAAAATGGTGATGTGGCAACAGGAACCGGAAGTGACGTTATTTTGAGGAGCCGGAAGTGAGGTGGATTGTGGGTGCCGGAAGTGGCGTCATCGTGGCCATTTTGAAAACCCGGAAGTTGCGGGATTAATTCTCTTCTTGTTTCCTGTTGGCAAAAGAGAGTTCAGGTAAGTACCACGTGACATCCCCTTATCTCGCGATGTTTTACTCACCTTTAGGCTCTTTGACTGCCTCCTAATCGTACATGTGTGACAAGGTATATTACGGATGTACAAGCCAGCGGACATACAAGACAGTATTACTGTCACAGAAAATTAAAGACACACAATACACGGCGGCAGCCCACAAAGAACGGTCAGCTCAGCAAGTAAACAACAAAAGAAAGGCTGAAAGACAAAGAAAAATACGACCAACAAAAAGAATGAGGTCAAAGTCCCTTGCCATTTAATATAGACTGTTCCTACTAATGTTTATGCACTACTGTTCTAGCGCCCGTTATTGTAACGGGCTTAATGACTAGTATGGAATATTAAAATAAAGAATTGGGTTTAGAAATACATCTTTCTTAGAGAAAAGCAAAGAAAGCATTGCTCCAGTAAAATAATCAATTTGAATGATGATTCATCCACAATTTTGATGAAAACACACATACCAATAAAACCAACATGTAAGTTTTATGTGCAGTGCTTGTTTGCAGTGTTACAGTAAATAGCAAAACTCTATACCAATAATGCTTAGTGTTTTGAGGCAATAATGAGGTATAGCAGAGATTCTATTCAGTGTGAAAACACACTCTTTATGTCTATAAAAAACACATTTACTTGTAATGTGATCAGCCAAAATTAGTATGTATATTAAGTGACCCTTGAGTGTTTCATTTCACTGATTAAAACACAAAGTTAAAACTGAGTGTTTATCATGTTGGAAACAAACTCTTCAATTACAAAAGGCTTAGAAGGTAATAAGCTGAAAGTCAAAAGAAAACAAAGCCCTAAATTGGAAGCATATGTTTGATAAACAAAATGCTCTTTCAATTTTATTGCCATTGCCGTACCATTGCTAAATGAGAAAAAACCTTTGCAGTGGTATAAAGGTCAGCACTGTGCACTCCCCGCTTACCTGAGACTGTGGATAAAAACCTAAAGGTTTGTGAGAGCTTGTATTGGTTTTTCAGTCTTCTTTGCTTCACAATTTCCCAAAAAAGTATTCTGAGTAAGTTTTTGTTTAGCTATTTGGTGTAGCAGGTGGCTGGCATCCATGCCCAGCCGAGACGCCCCTGCCCACTGTATTCAGGGGGAGCAGCCATGGACACTGCAATACCTCCCCCTGGACGCTAGCAGTTTCCCACAGGGCTCCCTGGGAATTAGAGTTGGGTGTAGCCCTGTTGGGTCCTGCAGGCACCGCCAGGGGGTGCTTTGTTTGGGACTCCTGAGCCCATGTGGGCAGCAAATGCATTACACCCGGAAGTGCAGCCGGAACTCGGTGATCAAACACCTGGAGCACTTCTGGGTGAACTATTAAAGGAGCCAGCGACCACCACTCAGCAGCAAGAGTCGGGTGGGAGGAGGACAAAGCTTGGTGAGGACTGGTAGTGGAAGAAGAGAGTGTGTTGTAGTGGTGCTTAGTACTGTTCTTGGGACTGTTTATTGCCTGTGGGTCATGGGGAAGACGTGCGCCCACAGGGGAAGAAAAATAAAAGTTTATTAATTTTTATCCATGCTGGTCAGGCACAATATAGTATCTTTTCTTACATTGGTTGTGATGAAACAACAGGAGAGAATCACGGTTTTAAACTCAATTAGTTTTGTAAATTATATGACATTTATTTTTTCCAATCTCTGTTCATGAAAGAAAAGTCATTTGCCTTTTCCATTTGTAGGCATTAAAATCTGATCAGAGAGGTGCATATACTGTAATATTGTTCATCTTAATTTTAACTTAGCCTTTCATAAATTACCATCTGAGAGAATACTGGAAAACCAAAAAGAATTGGGAATCCAAGGAGAAGCATGTAGATGGGTGCTGAATTGGCTTTAACATAGAATTAGGTGATGTTCCTCATTGATCAGAGCTGGGAGTGCTCTTGATAAGACTGTAAATAATTAAGATAAGTAAGCATTCAGATTTTTCAAAACCACAATATAATAGCAGACAATCTAGAATTGGTTGACTTATTACAGATAGCTCTTGACAGATGGAAATTTGTGGCAGATGAAATTTAATGTAAATAAAGTGTTACATATAGGAACGTAGAAATTTTAGTTTGAATGTGTAGAGTACAAATCAAGGGAGGTTTTACCTAAGTTATATATAATACACTTGTGAGGAGTTCTGTCTGCTGGTTTGGTCTTTCTATTACCGAAAAGACACAGAAGTGGTTAAAAGAAAAGTCCATATAATAGCGACTAGGCTGATTCTGGGACCTAGCGATATGAGATGTACAGAAAACCTGAAGAAGCAGAGCCTTTTCAGTTTTAAGCAAAGAGATTAACTGGTGACACGAGTGAAGTATTTAAAATTATGAAGGATATTCCAGCTCCTACTTTAAAATTAATTCTTCAACAAGGCCAAAGAAACACAGATTAGAGATACATTTGCAAGTTTTAGGTTTTTCTTCACACAGAATCATGCCATGAATTGCTTTCTCATTATTTCACATATTGACAAACGAGACAACATGATGTATGCATTTTTTACTCAAATAAAACCAATAGTTTAACATTGTAAATTAAGAGTAAATTATTTATTTATTTTTTGAAGCATATGGGTACTAGAGAAGAACGGAACATTTATAAAACAGTTTCATTTTCATAAACAATAAAAGGCAGAAAAAAAAACATTATTCATAGAAGGCTTACAACTTCAGACTGGATTTTAGATAATACTGTATAGATTTGTTAGGCAGTTATTTTTGTGTAATTTACTCATTCAATACATAATGAAACATTGTAGAAAACAACATTCTATTTTGTTGTAACAGCCCTGCCCATGAGAGCTTTTTTGGTATTTAATTCAGGTTTAAATAATATAATATAACATTTTGGGGAAAATATTGCAAAAAGAAGTCCATAGCTTGAAGCTAAGATAGCAAAAACTTCTACAGCTACTGTATGTTTTCCCGGAGAGCTAATATAAGCAGGTATGAAAGTGATCCACACTGCACAAAAGATGAGCATGCTGAAAGTGATGAATTTGGCTTCATTAAAATTATCTGGCAGATTCCTTGCAAGAAATGCTAAGACAAAACAAGCACCCGCCAAGAGTCCAATGTATCCCAGCAAGCAGCTAAATCCTGTCACAGACCCAACATCACATTCAAAGATAATTTTAGCCATTTGATACCTAGTGTTTTTTGTTGGAATTGATGGGGTTATGGCCATCCATATAGTACATACAATAGACTGAATTAAGGTAAAAATCAAAACAGTACCCCTCTGCTGGGTAACACCAAACCATTTCATGGTATTATTACCAGGCAGAGTAGCATTAAATGCCATTATAACTACAATAGTTTTTACAAGAATACAAGAAATACATAAAACAAAGCTGATTCCAAATGCAACATGTCTGAGGATACAGGTAATGTTTGAAGGTTTTCCGATGAAGCACAAAGCACAAAGAAAGCACAGTATTAGTGACACCAACAAAAGGAAACTGAGCTCAGAATTGTTGGCTTTTACAACTGGGGTATGTCTGTAGTGGATGAATATAATTAACACGCTCAATGATAAGCAAGCTCCAAATGCAGAGATTGTGGTTAAGGTGACACCCATTGCATCGTCATATGAAAGAAACTCAATTTCTTTTAAAACACACTCAGTTTTTCTGTCATTAGACCAAAAATCATCTGGGCACTTGAAGCATTCTGTGGAATCTGGAAAAGATGAAAATATTTATTTTTTAAATATCATCATGCAAACTGAAGGAAGCTGTGTAGTGGTTGGTGAAGTACGAAGGTGTAAAATCTTGAAGAATGAGTGCAAAGGATACATTTGTTTTGTAACCATGCAGCGTTCTTGACTTATAAGTTAGTTACGCCAATATTTGTATGAGCTCAAAACTGCTTTTAATCCATGTTTGCTTAATTTTATCTATTGCCTTAGCTTATACATTGACTTATGACAAATAATGCAGCAGCAATGTTAAAACCCTTCATTCTCTTTCTGTGGTTTGTACTAGCAAAAAGCTGCCATTGAAAGTTTGTTTCAAAATTAGCCTTCCCAATAGTTTTTAAGATCATTTTGTTCTTTCAGAGAAAAGACAGTTTATAGGAGATAAATGATGATGTATGTGTGAACTTATAAAAGCAGTCTGCTCAATACAGCACACACACACACACATCTAAGTGGCTGCAGAAGGGCATTTATGTGTGTATCTAGCAATAAATCCTTACTTCAGACTGATCAATGCTAAAAATGTTTGATTTATTTTTCATATAGGTAATAATTTTAAATGCCTCTAAACTGTTACATAAATTAGGCAGGTTATAGTAAATGAAACGTGGTCTGTAAGAACATTATTACTGCATGGAATATCTTCATTGAGAACTGAACAAGCTATGAAAAAAATTGACTTAGTCTGTGTTTTTATTAGATATTAATATTAACTTGCTTAAAATGAAGTATTCAACAGAAAAAATATAATACACCATGTAGCAAAAGCATGCAATGACTGTTTTCCAGTATATTTGTACAGCAAGAGCATGGTTCTGGGAAGATTCTTGGATCAGCTACATATCATTTATTGTAATTTCAGTAAGCACTGACCTTTTTATATACGTTTTATTTAGTGATGCTTCTCACATTTTATACTTCATGCATTTTTCATCATTCATGTAAAGAGTAATATTTACAACAGTGATACAGGTGATACAATAAAAATATTGGGGCACTGTTTAAAACGTAAATTAAAATAGAATTCAAATCATTTAAACTCATATTTAATTGAAAATAGAACAAAGACAGCATATCCAATGTTGAATCATGAGATATTTTATTGTTTTATAAAAATATATATGCTCATTTAGAATTTGATGCCAACAACATGTTTTAAAAAAAAGTTGTGACGTGGCCACAAAACACTGAAAAAGTTTCACAATGCTAAAATAACACTTGGTGGATCATCTCACAACTAATTAGGTTAATTAGCAACAGGTCAGTAACATGATTGGGAGCATAAAGAGCATCCCAGAAATGTGGAGTCTGTCAGAGATAAAGAAGTGGGAAGGGTCCACAACTCTGAAAGACTGTGCAGGTGTTTTTACATAATTCATCAATTTTTATATATAATACATTACTGTGGCTGTTCGTTTGTCTGTCCAGGATTTTAAATCACCTGTAGCTCGCAAACCATTTGACCTACTGACCTGAAATTTGGTACTCATATACTACGTGACGTCTACTATTCGTTTTCGGGGTGATGATTGAACTCCAAGGTTATTCATCTTTTTATTTTTGTTTTATTTTATTGTAGAATCACCTCTCAGCCTCGGCCAGCAGGGCGGCCGTGCGGCGCATGTGTACGGACGTCGTTCTCATCCCTACCACTTTCGCCATCACTTTCCCTACCACTTCATATCTTAAATCATTCTTGAGGCAAATTGAAGACTTAAGTGCCAGTTTAAGTGAAAAATTAAAGAAAACGTACTAAGTAATTGCAACACAAACACTGACTTAATCACTTTTAACGTGAAAAGATGCCAATGAAAAAAGAGAAGAAGTGGGCCGGTAGGGTGGAGAAAAGAAGAGCTGTTCAGGAAGCAGCAAGCATATCAACCTCTGAGCAAGCAAATGCTAAACGTACAGAAAAAGAATATGAAAACTAGGAATGCTCAAGTCAAGTGTATTCACTGCATGTTATCGTGCAGTGTGCCGTTACTGTTTAAGAATAATGTTCCTCAACCTAAATTATAAAGAATTTAGGGATTTCATCATATACGGTATATTATATCATTAAAAGATTGAGAGAATCTGGAGAATTCTCTCTATACAAAGGATAAGACTGAAAACCAATATTGGATGGCAACAATCTTTGGGACCTCAGGTGGAAATGCATTAAAAACAGACACAATTATGTGGTGGAAATCATTGCATGAGCTCAGAAACACTTCCATAAAACACTGTCTGTGATCTGTGTCAACACGTTACCATACAAAAAAGAAAACATATATAAATATGATCCAGAAATACCTCTGCCTTCTCTAGGCTCAAGCTCATTTAAGATGGACTAAGGCAAAGTGGAAAAGTATCCTTTTGTCTGAGGAATAAAATTTTTAATTCTTTTTGGAAATACTAAATACTAAATGATATATACAGGTTTTAGAGCAACATATACCGCCATACAGTATTTCAGCAAGATAATGCCAGACTGCATTCTGTACATATTAAAACAACACAGCTCAGCATTAAAACTGGCCTCCGTATAATCCAGACCTGTCACTCATGTAAAACATTTGGCACATTATGAAATGAAAAATAAGGACAAAAGAGACCCCCAAACTGTTAAGGAACTAAAATCGTATACCAGGCAAGAATCGGAGAACATTTCACTTTCAAACTACAGTAGTTTGTCTCCTCAGTTCCCAATCATTTACAGCGTGTTGTTAAAAGAAGAGCTGATTCAATACAGTGGTAAACAAGCCTTTCCCAAATATTTTGAAATGTTTGGTTGACATCAAATTCCAAATGAGCACATGTTTTTCAAAAAACAATAACATTTCTTAGTTTCAAAATCTGATATGTTGTCTTTGTACTATTTTGAATTAAATATAAGGTTTACATGGTATGCTAATTATCACATTCTATTTTTACTTGCATTTTATACTGCATCCCAAGTTTTTTAGAAACTGTGAAGTAATGCTGATTTTTCTTTAATTTTATACATATAGAATATAGTGTAGGTACTAGCTTTCAGATCACTAAGTAGCACATACCTAATGCAATGCTTACTTCTCCATCTGCACACGGTATACAGTCAAAACAGCAAAAGGGCTCGCCTTTTCTAGTTGATTTCCGAGTTCCTGGTTGGCAGCTTTCACTGCAGATAGACTTAGCAACCTGGACAGTGGAGGAAAAACAGAGAAGAACAAATAAGAGAGAACATGGTTCCTCTAAAACATGCATAAAATCATCCTAAAGCATGAACTGTACTATATTTTCTGTTTTCCCAAATTGTAATTTTTTTAATTAAAAGAGGAAAAAGCAAAGTGCCTTTTACTGAATGATAATTTTTTTAAGATAGTTTTCCATAGACATGCCCTTATTGCACATTTCTTCAAAAATGTTACTAATCTGTAAACCAGAAAGTTTTTTTTTCATGGAATACTTTTTAAAGTAATTTATGGGCAAACAGTTCTATATTTACCTCTTCCTGGTTAGTATATGTAAATATAAAAAACGGTTCTGGGGAAATACTCCTAGTTATTCACAGCGGAAAACGACATTGAAAGTTTTAAATGATATTCATAGCCAAAATAATATTTAGAAGAAACATTTACACTTGCTTGCATTTCTGAAATATTTAAGATTCATAAAGAACCTACTGTTTTGTTTGTTTAAGATAGCAAGTAACATGTAATATAGTATTTACAAATGTTCTTTTCATAAAATGAATACATAATTTATTGGATGCATCTGTTTTCTGGGAACACTTTTTCTAGTAACTGTTTAATGGGAAATGGTTCCTGTCAAGGGAGTAGTGGGCAAAAACCTGGAATCACCCCTGAACAGGATGTCGGTTTATGGTTGGATTTGATTTTGCTATTACACACACCAGGTGACAATTCTACTCACTTTTGCCCAGTTATACAATACACTAATATTATCAATGCTCAGCTTTGTCTTTTTATTGCTAGAATAGTAATAGTAAATGTAATGAATACACTTTTTCATTATCTCAGTATTAATAATATGAATTATGAGAATTGCATCATGTCACTTTGTTTTGGTGTTATGGAGTAAGAAGAAAGTATCATGTTAGTTTGTTTATTCAATCATAATTTTTAAATAAACAATAGAAACTGACAAAGCTAGAAAAACCTACTGTAATTATTAAAAATTTGTCTTATTGTAGAAGTGAATGAAGTTAACAAATAGCAGAGTTTCAAATGTATATGCTGATGACACAGCAAGATATGATGATTTAAACATTAGGATGTTTAGAATTTTTCGCCAAAGTTAACTTTTGCTGAGATAACTTGAATGAATAACCCTGATCAAGTTCAGATTTTACTCTTGACTTCATGGCAAACAGGTCTACATAGGATTACCTACGTTCATAAACTCTGAACATTTATCATTCAAGATGTTTAACTTTTTGAACACTTAATTACCCAATTTTAAAGTTTGTCCTCAGGAAATGCTTAAACATTTAATTTATCCTATATTCTCTCTGTCTCTTTGAGCCCTTGAGCAATGCCCTTAACCTGCAATTGCTCTGTCCTGGGTATGACTGCATCCAGCCCTGCATGTAGGCCCACCAACCTGCAGGGAAAAACCTGGGGGTTGGTGGCAGAACTGGCACTCCAGCCACCATAAAAAACCTCACACTGGTTCCATTCCATCTGAACTAGTGTGATACTGAGGTGTCACCCATTGCATGGCTGCACTCAGGTCCTAATCTGGGATCCTGAGTTGGTTTGTCATATGGTGGGTGCAGCAATGCACTGTATCAGGGCGTGCTCCTAACCTGTCTGTCTGTCTGTCTGTCTGTCTGTCTGTCTGTCTGTCTGTCTGTCTGTCTGTCTGTCTTGTGTAAGACTTTGCCATGTGTAATAGGTTTATATTCACATAAAGGCAGGTAAAGTTATATATAATATATATAATTAATATTAATATATTAATTTAAATATTTCTACAGGAAAAAAATAAAAGATATTACTTAAGAAAGTGAGAAATCTTCCTCTAAAGCTGGCTCCCACTAGGTCACTAATTAAATTCAGTTCAATTTGTTCATGTTTATTTGTAAATACAGTAACTGTTGTATTGGTTTTTCTGCATAGAAATTATTTTTATTTATTTCAAACTTTCACTTAATTCCTTTGAAAACATAATATTCCTAATTACTTTGTAACACAATGTATTATATACCACCTGGCTTCCTGTCCAGGGATGGTTCCTGCATTGTACTCAGTACTGCTGAGATCAACTCTGTCCCCATAAACATGAGCTGGATTACATGTGTTGGAGGATACAGTCTTACCAATCCATATTCAAAATTCCAAAAGATATCCTCTTCATTGATTATGAGTTCATCACCAGTAGTGGATGAAGCATCATAAAGGCCAATGGATTTAATTTTAACAGCTCCGTTTGTATCTTGCTGCCAGTTCACTATATCATAAATTGCAAGTGGGTCTCCATTTTCATCAAAAGCCACTCTTTCTCCTAAATGATTTGTGAAGTTTACATTCTTTAGATAGTGCAAAAGCTAGAAAAAAATAGTTTCACATTTACTTCAGCAATTTGAGATTAATTGATTTGAGAATTAAATACAGTCCATCAATGAATACTATAATAAGCCCTGAGAATATAGATTTACTATGAAACATATTGGATATTCTTTCTTGAAATTGATTTATAGTATATACTATTGAAGATTTGTTGACATTAACTTTAACTTTACAATGTTTTAGTTTAAGTATCTAAAATGTTGGAGATCCTAAGTAAAATAAAAGAGAACTAGCATATATTACTATTTATTGTCTTTTGCCTTAATGTACTCAGCAATCAGAGAAACTTCAATGGATCTTTGCAGTAACAAATAATGAGTAATACTTTATAGTAACTTTTATTATTGTCATTAATAAACCTTTACAAACCTTGAATAAGGATGAATAGATTCAAGTTTGCATTAGATACTACAAAACATTATGCAACGAATGAGTAAATGATTTGTTAAAGTATCGTATAATACTGTATCTGTTAAGGACATAATTAATGAATGTTATAAAGTATTACCAATAGACTGTATGAATTACCATTTAATTACCTTAAGAACTAATAATCTGTTAAGCAATTTATAATGTTTGTTAATGATTCGTTATAAAAATTATTTTAAAGTATTAACTAACAGCACATAATAAACATTGAATTCTGAGAAAGTTATTCTGTACCTGCCAGGACTGTACATTTCTAATATTTGCACAGGTATTATTTTCAAATGGCCCATATCCATCTTTACAGTTCATCAGATTATGAAGAGCATGCGCTAATGCATATACTGCTTTATGCACATTGTATGCAGATCTCAATTCTGAGACATCATTGTAAGCTGTATAAGTGCTGGTTATATCTTCCAATCCTGTACATATCTTAGAACTGTCATTTCTGGATGCATTTGTTGTATTTTCATTTTCTAAAAACTTACAATTGAAAGTTTTTTCCCAAAATTGAATTATCAGATTGTTTCTGAGGTCATAATCTGGGCGGATTTGCAGTAGAAAATCCTGAAGTCCAGGAATTTCACCCCTGCGAATAGCAATGCCTACGACTCCTCCAAATGAGACAAAATTTTCTTTAATGGCTATTACAGAAGAAGTGCTCCATGCCTCACTTGCAATCCATTGTTTACCTGTAATATTCTGTAGAACTATTTCTTTAATTAATGGATTCAGTTCTTCTTCTGATGAAAACACAACAATAACAGTTGCAGTTGACTGTTTGATAGATTTTACTATGCGTCTAATAATATTGTTTTCCGTGACGGATGGAACTGTTTCTATGAAGGAAACACATCCATACTTCTGGAATTCTTCAAGAAAGATTTTTATTGCATATTGCCCATAATCATCGTCAGTTGCAATAGCACCGACCCAAGTCCATCCGTAGCGTTTGATTATTTGAATCACAGCTTTTACCTGAAAAGCATCACTGGGAACAGTTCTAAAGAATGTTGGAAATTCTTGCTTATTGCTTAAGCAGGAGCAGGTGGCATAATAACTGACCTGAAAAAAAAAAGTATTGTATGTTTGTACATGTTTATATGCTATGTAGCTGCGTTTTTCCAAAGTTACCAAAGTTCAGCAGCTCTAACTTAAAAAATGGGATTCAACAAAAGCCTGACGTGCAGAAATGATTCCACAGACACAATATCTTCATTTTAAAAGTTTAGTTAAGTTTCAAAGTAAAACAGTTCACACAAAAAAGAAAATTAAAATAGCAAAAAAGGGAAAAATTTATAATAAGAAAAGTTCAGTTCTAAGATTAATCTTGTTACATCTTAAATCGTTACTATTTACTTAACATTTGTGAACCATTTCAAAACGGTCAGAAAACTGTATGCTTATCCCATTTCTAAGTTAAAATGGGTCTTTCAAGTCCCTGTTTACTGGGATCTGTTCTAAACACAACAGAATCTAATATCACACTGTTTCTCAGTTATAGCAAGAAGGTTCTATCTCTTACTAACTTATAGGGTGAAAAGACCATACCATTGTCTATGACTATGGAAGAAATTATATTCTGTTCAAATTAAGCAAACATTAATATAAGTTTAACTCAAAGCTTCAACTTTCTAAGATTGGCTCTTACATGCTACATATATATTTATATAAACAATGAATTATTCTAAGGGATAGAATTTCTAAATGCTGAAATAGGTCTTTTTAACCAACAATAATAATATTTTTTAAATGCCACAGTTTGAAAGAAATACTAGTTTTGGTAATTGGCGCTTCTACCTCTCAGTTAGGAGACCCGGGTTCGCTTCCCGGGTCCTCCCTGTGTGGAGTTTGCATGTTCTCCCCATGTCTGCATGGGTTTCCTCCCACAGACCAAAGACATGCAGGTTAGGTGGATTGGCGATCCTAAATTGTCCCTAGTGTGTGCTTGGTGTGGGTGTGTGCCCTGCGGTAGGCTGACACCCTGCCTGGGGTTTGTTTCCTGCCTTGCGCCCTGTGTTGGCTGGGATTGGCTCCAGCAGACCCCTGTGACCCTGTAGTTAGGATATAGTGGGTTGGATAATGGATGGAAGAAGGCGTTAACCACTCATGCATCAGTTTTCTAATCTGCTCAATATACTTCAGGAAATAAAGATGTATTATTTCAATCTAATTGTTACAAAGTTAGTTCTGGTCTTTTTGACTGAAGTCAATAGTGTTAATTTAGCAGATTAGGCACTTGAATGTAGCATGGTAGAAAAAATAAGGTATTCAAAGATAAATATCATGCATTAAAAGAAAAAAGTAAAACACATTTCATTTATAGAAAGAAAGAATAAAATTCTGTATGTGTTAGAATTAGAACTGAAATCACATTAAAATATTGGTTTACAAAGGTAGTACAGTAGGATCAAATGTAACTTACATAGTTAATTGTGCAAACTGTGTTATTTGTCACTTTCCACTTGGATTATCAGGTGAGAATGTGGATGGATGAATGTGTGTCAGACAATTCAACTTCTGAGAGTTGATCTTATGAGGAATTAAATGTGACAGGTGCTATACAACACACACAAACAGATTAATTACTGTGCTTGTTTGCTCATGAGTGGCCAACAATATTTTAGATTCTACTTTTTGATATATATTATGCAATAACATCTCTCTAAAGTGATTTGCTATAATGCTCAGCATGAAAAATATTTTATAATAATGCATTTCAGTTTTGTCTGCGATAGTGAAATGCAGCAAAGCAGTTACTTTTAATTGCAACCCTTCCTGTATTATGTCAGTTCTCAAAAAAGAAGAAATAATTCAATATCTTTACTTCTTTAATTTTCAGGCATTCATTTCATTCTGACTGTTTTAAAATTAAAAGATGTTTTTAAGGAAAACTTATCTACAAGGCATTCTAGTTTATGCATGCACACACTACACAAAAATAATGCCTGATATACACTGTATACAATCTTTCAAAAGAAAAATACTTAATCAAATTATAATATCCTTCCTAAATGCTAGTCACTAGTACAGGTTATGTTTTACAAAAAAAAGATATATAGTACGTTAAGTAATTGAATGTATATGTATGTGTATTAAAATATATTTATTAACTATTGTGCCATAGCTCTGTACTTTTAAAATGGCACTATTTAAAGAAAGGTTTTTTCGTTTTTTCATGTGCATTGGAAAGGCACTGGTAGACGTTACCATAGGCATCTGGAAAAGGCTCAGTATCCTTGAAATAGCAATGGAATGTGCTGAAAGTGGATCCCCAATGATGGCGACAACTGGAGGTGGTCCATTACAGCTCAAGTCAGACACCACATCTTCCATTGTACTGATCAAAGTAGTTGCTACTCTTAGTGACACGGGTAAGCTTACACAGTTATCATACAGTTGGTACCCAAGTGTTATGTTAGGAAGAAGATCTGTCCTTTTGTTTACTTCCTCAATGGCAAAGGCCATAATTTGTGCCTTCTGAAATACAGAGAACTCAAAACTTTAAGAGAGAAAGAATAGAAAAGAAAATTAATATAATTTCCCTGAAAATTAAAAATTAAATCAAAATTGCTGGACATGAACATTAATACAATACTTTTGTCTCCATTGTCTATTCTCACAACTATCTATAAAAAGGCATCATATCTGATTTTAGTAAAAGTGAAGAAAGCACAATTTTCCTCCAAAATCATCACTTGTTGAAACTGAGGGACTTTCATTTCATTTTCATTTAAATTTATAATAAAAAGTACCTGTTAACATTAACTTACAGTTCTATTACATATACATTATAAATTAGAATGTCCTCCAAAATCAATTAGTGTAAAGGAGAAATATTCTTGAGAATCACTCACCTCTCACATTTCCATTGTACAGGTTTAGATCTGAAGTCTATCTCTGGAGGTACTGTTTTAAAATTAACAACAAATATCCCTCCAAGCATAATATCTCCACTTTTGTATAATCCGCTCAGTTCAAATTTTCCCTGTAACTTACACGGTGCTCCTTGTGTGTTAGATAGGATAAATGTTAAACATAATAGCACAGAAATGTGCAAGATACATTTCATTTTTAGTCAGCTGGAAACATATACAGTATCTGATGTGATTCAACAAATCCAATTTAAATAAATAAGTCTATCTCCCTTAAGGCATCGTTACGAGCTAACAAGAAAAACATTAATTAGCATCTGAGGTGGATTCCAGGTAGAATTCACAAACCAGTACTATGGAGAAAAACAGTGGAAGAATTCACAGAAAGTAACATCTGAAGGCAAAACTGACTTACAGCTTTAGCACCTGCAAGTCACTTTAGAACTTGCTTTGGGTCACACAGCAGTATGGAGAAAGGAATTAAACTGGCAATTTTGTTTTTTTAAAGTTCATTCACTTCCTGCTTGGCTACTATACAATTGTCAGAAAATAAAGAAACAGAGCCTTTCCTTTCACAACTACAAAAGACATGCTACCATAATTAAGTAAAATTCTTTAAAAAAATCAGAGGAAAGTACGACAATCTCCCCAATATGATCTTACATATTTTATCAATTCTATTAGAACATATTGTAGCTAAACTATTGACTGGATTAGCTTCTTATAAAAAGTTCATCTTTAATTCATTTGTATGAAGGAAGAATTTTGTGGGATGAATGTGATTATTCATTTCTCATGTTTTGAAAATCTATTACAGGTATTACAGTCTGAAAAAACACCATAATGTTAGATTTGATGTTAATATTTGTAGATCTCTTAAATGAGTGTTTCTCTTCCAGGGTTATGCTGCTATGCAATATACTAGCCAGGACATCATGACCTGCCATCCATGGAAAGAAAAGGCAAAAGGATGAGAATATGGATAAATAACTTTTATACTGTCACAGGAGTCTGGGGGTGGTACCCCCAGGACGCCCAGGAGGACCGGAGGAGAGCTTACGCCATGTGGGGGCGATTGCCCTGGTGGCTTTGGGGAGCACGGGAACAGAGCTTAGAAGGTCAACCCTATAGGTGCCCATGGTCACCACCAGGAGGCACCCCAATGCCTATGGAGCCCTGGCCCTCAGTACTTCTGCCACACCCGGAAGTACTGGGGGGAAGAAGACCAGGGACACCCGGACTGCTTCTGGGTGTGCAGCCGGTACTTCCACCACACTAGGGAGTGCCGGTGGAAGCTAATCAGGAGGCACCAGAAGAGAAAGGCATTGTATTGAGGGCCTGCACTTTGGGGTGATTGGTGCTGCGGCACTGGGTTGTGTCTGTATAAATAGTTTAAATAAATGTGTTGTGGTGCTTAAATCATGTCTACCTGTCTGTGTCTGGGCTGTTCCCCACAATGCTTACATGCTATATGTAACTTGTATGCTTAAATTTGTTTCTATGCTCATACTTGTATACTTAAGTAGCTCCTAATTTAATTAAAAAACGTTGAAACAGAATATAGTTCGTCAATAATGGCACAATGCACAATAACATGCAGTGAATACACTTGACGAGCATTCATAGTTTTCATCCTTTTTCTCTGTACATTTAGCATTCGTTTGCTCAGAGGTTGATGCGCTTGCTGCTTCCTGAGCAGCTCTTCTTTTTTCCACCCTAGGAGCAGGCTTCTTCTCTTCTTTAGTCAGCATCTTTTCACATTAAAACTAATTAAGTCAGTGTTTGTGTTTCAATTACTTAGGACATTTTCCTTAATTTTTCTCTTAAGCTGGCACTTAAGATTTCAATCTGTCTCACAAATGATTTAAGAAATGAAGAGGTAGGGGAAGTGACAGCGAAGGTTGTAGGGAATGAGAACGGTGCCCATATGTATGTGCCACACGGCTTCCCTGCAGGCCGCTGCCTAGAGTTGATTCTACAATAAAATAAAATAAAAATAAAAGGAGGAATAACGTTGGAGGTTAATCATCACCCCGAAAGTGGATAGTAGACGTCACGTAGTATACGTGTACCAAATTTCAGGTCAATAGTTTAAACCCCCCGTGTCTGCGTGGGTTTCCTCCGGGCACTCCAGTTTCCTCCCACAGTCCAATGACATGCAGGTTAGGTCAATTGGCGATTCTAAATTGGCCCTAGTGTGTGCTTGGTGTGTGGGTGTTTGTGTGTGTGTCCTGTGGTAGGTTGGCGCCCTGCCCGGGATTGGTTCCCTGCCTTGCGCCCTGTGTTGGCTGGGATTGGCTCCAGCGGACCCCCATGACCCTGTGTTCGGATTCAGTGGGTTGGAAAATGGATGGATGGATGGATGGATAGTTTAAACCACAGGTGTCGAACTCCAGTCCTCGAGGGCCGCAGTGCCTGCATGTTTTCATTCTAACCATCTTCTTCATTAATGAGCCATTTTTACTGCTAATTAACTTCTTTTGCTTTAGTTTTAATTAACTTGACTCAGGCCCCTTAATTGTCTCTTTTTCCTTAATTAGTAGCCAAACAATAATGAGACATCAAACAAGCCACCATATGACCAGCTCACCTGTGCCCATCACACAACATCTGAAAATAAATAAAGGTGAAGGTCTCAGTAAGGTTGATCTCTCACGGTCACCAAAACATTTTGAAAATGTTCTTAGAAAAAACAGAAAAATCAACAGATTTGAAAATGTCTGCTGTGGCAGAATGAGAGCAGCAGCAAGCCATTGAATTAAATAACGGGCTTAATTAATGGCAAGAATCAGCTTCTCATTAAGAGACTGTTTGGAGTAAAATTGGTTGGAGTTTGAAATCCCAGTTTAGCTGGTCATCTGTTGGCTCGTTTCACGTCTCATTTCTGTTTGGCTGCCATTTAGTGAAGAAAGGAATCAATTCAGAGGACTGAATCCTTAAAAACAGGGCTATTAAAATGAAGGGAAAAGTAGTTAATTAGCAGTGAAAACTGGGCACTGATTAGGAAAAGGGCTAGAATGAAAACCTGCAGCCACTGCGGCCCTCCAGGCCCGGAGTTCATCACCCCTGGTTTAAGCGGTTTGCATGCTACAGGTGATTTAAAATCCTGGACAGACAAACGGACAGCCACGGTAGCATAATATATAAGAGGATTATACACAGCTAATTAAGGAATTTGTTTTCCATTTCTGTATCAAGAACTTTTACATAAATTTTTGCTCTTGAAGTTGCTTTAGACCAAATAACATACTTATGTTTGGCCATGTTTAAAAGTTGGCAAAAATACCTAAATGCTAAAAATACCTAAAGCGTGCCGAGCAGTGGAGATTAAGGAACCGGCACATGTGCTTACACTCCAAATGTAGTACAAAAATTAATACAGTTATATGATTGTAAACACACACATCTCCATCAGACTTTTTATGTATATTCTTTACACAGTTTGCCCAATTTGGAGTTTCTGGTGTGTGTTTATTACTACCAATATATTCACTGCATTCATTTCCACATGTTGAACACTGCATTCTTTTCCAGGTGTTGCTTGGCTTTCTGCAATAAACCGCTCAGGAGTATGCACATGAGATTCAAATCTCTGAAATCTGTGTCATCCATGAGCCATACATACATATAAAGGCAAAACAGGGGTGTAGTGCTGCCATACCTTGCAAAAGGATAAAACCAAAATCTACAGTCTTAAGCAGTATTGTTCACAAGCTACACTAGGAAATATGTGTATACCGTAAATTGGATAAAAATTTATGAAACTATTAAACACAAATTCAGAAACAAACCTTCTCCTTCATTTTATTTGGCTCTGAAGTAAGAATCTGCCTTTCTTTATCCTGCATTCTGACTTTGCAAAGTGCACCTCATTTTTGGAAAAGTAAAAATGTTGGCTGTATTTGGGTATACAGGGAATGGCACAGCCACAATACTTCCAGTTATACATGACATTTAGCATGTATTCAGTCAGTCTTTATGTTAATTAGTGACTAAAGCTTATGTTTAATATGATCATGATGATATACTTCATTAATCTCTGAGGGGAAAGTGTCTTTTCACATGAACTTTGGCGGTCTGAGTATGGGTCAGTCACTGTACAGTGCTCTGAAGCAAATTTCAGGTTAATGGCCAATTTAGGACCAACAGAGTAGGATCTCTTCTGGCAGTAACAAGATTTGAACAACTGTGCTGCTAGACATGCCTTAAAAAAGCATATTGATATACAACTCAAAAGTAATAAGATAACTAAATGCAGGAGAACATTACTGTATTTAGGTATATATAAGTTAAAGGAAGACAGCTTATAACAGTAAAATGAAAAGAATGAAATAGACAACAATTAGGAAGATCTGAATGATGGCAGAGTAGAGTCAGCACTGGTATGAGGCATGCAAAAAAGGAATGTAAAAGCTTCTCCTGGTCAGCTGAATCCTGGGTTCTGCTGAATCATTCAGTTGCGGGTACAAGAATAAGGCAAAAACTCTTTAGTCTTTTTAACTAACAGACCACAGTGTTGTCCTTAGATCCCTAGTTAAGTGAATACTGCAGATGCTAATAATAAAGAAAAGCTAGTATGTACTGTATAACTAAAATCGGACAAAACAGAGAAAGAGGTTGTTATTAAGTAAAATAGATTTTTTACCAGACAGAATAACAACAACTAAAATATACTATATTATAACACTCTATTATATCAACAAGCCTGTAAAGGAGCTGCTCAGATATAATTTTGTGTGCCCAGAAGTAGATCCTGCAAACAGTTATCACTGGCTGTTTTGAGTACAACTGAGAGGCGGTCACATTACAGAAGAACCATTGTGAAGAACCAATGTAAAGAAACATTGGAAGGGGCAGAGACTGCTACCCACACTAGAAAACTGGTAATTGTTGAATGTGGGATGACAAATACCATCTATAATTACAAAGACACAAAACTATGAATATTTTGACATATCCACGTCTTTGTTTATCTTATTCTTTGTTCCAAAATAGTTCTTGTATAGTCAGTAATTGTTACGTTCAACTATCATCCTTTACTCTAGCACTTTATGATTTGAAACCCGTGCCTGGACAAACCTATTGCTATAAAGCAGGGATGTCCAGCTCCAGTCCTGGTGGGCCGAAGTGGCTGCAGCTTTTCATTCTAACCATCTTCTTAAGTTGTGAGCCAATTACTGCTGATTAACTTGTTTTGCCTTAGCTTTAATCGATGTGACTCAGTCCCCTTAGTTGTTTCTTTTTCTTTAATGAACAGCCAAACAATAATGAGACACAAAACAAGCCACCACATGACTGGCTAACCTGAAAATAAAGAAAGGTGAAGGTCTTGGTCATGTTGGTCTGCTCAGGTCACCAAAAAATCTTGATGGTGGTCTTAGAAAAATCAGAACATCAACAGTCTGCTGTGGCAGAATGAGAGCAGCAACAAGTCATGATATTCAACAACGGTTTTAATTAACAGCAAGAATTGGTTTCTCATTAAGAAACTGGTTGGAGTGAAATTGGCTGGGGTTTGACATTCCAATTTAGCTGGTCATCTGTTGGCTCATTTCACATCTCATTTCTGTTTGGCTGCCATTTAATTAAGAAACAAATCAATTCAGAGGACTGAATCCTTAAAAACAGGGCTATTAAAATGAAAGGAAAAAGAGTTAATTAACAGTGAAAACTGCTCGCTGATTAGGAAAAGGGCTACAATGAAAACCTGCAGCCACTATGGCGCACCAGGACCAGAGTTGGACACCCCTGCTATAAAGTATCCACAGGCATCCTTCTCAATTCTTGGTGTAGCAAACAGTGAAATATTCAATAAGTAGAAATGCATATGTTACTAGAATTATTGCTCTGAATGACTTTATACACCATAACAGTAGCAACAATTTACTTCTATTCCTACTGTGAGGAGACCAAAATATATAACATAAAGGTTTTTATTGTAAAAGTGTTAAATGCTGCTGCAAGATGAATCATGTTTTCTTGAAGATATTTATTCTCTTATTTATTCTCTATTCTCTATAAAAGGTGATTGACTTTTAAACAATGTAATATATCTCAGTTTGGAAATTATACTTACTGTACTGTACAATAATATATTAAAGATAATAAAGCCTCAAGAATTCAGATTTATAAAATTAATCAAAAAACAGACTGTGGCAATTCTTCATGTTCAAAGCATTTGTGTAATTAAGGTTTGATGGCTACCAAAGCTTAAAGTGTATGGCCAAAAGTATGTGGACATCCTTCCAAATTATTGAGTTCAGGCCATACCCATTGTTAACATGTGTATAAAAATCAAACACACAGTAGTGTAGGTCATGCTGAACAGCTCAGTCACTTTAAGTGTGGCACTGTCATAGGATGCCGCTTTTGCCACAGTATGTGAAATTACTTTTACTTATTAGATCTGCCCCGGTCAACTGTAAGTGGTGATGTTGTGAATAGGAAGTGCCACAACAGCTCAGCCAAGAAATGGCAGATCATGCAAACTCACAGACTGATTCCGGCAAGTCCTGAAGTGCATAGTACGTAAAAATCACCTCTGTTGTGAGTGGTGCAACAGAGCATACATTCAGATCCATAAGTATTTGGACAGTGACATAATTTTATTCAGTTTGGCTCTGTACACCGCCTCAATGGATATGAAATAAAGCAATTGTTATATGATTAAAGTGTAGACTTTCAGCTTTAATTTAAGTGGATTACCAAAAATATCTTATGAGCCATTTAGCAATGACAGACATTTTTATACATGACCCCCTCATTTTCAAGGGCTTAAAGGTACTTGAACAAACTAATTTGGTTGAAAATCCTTTATAGGCAAAGACTGCCTGAAGTCTGGAACACATGGCCATTTCCAAATGCTGGATTTTCACTCTAGTGATACTTTGCCTGGCCTTAACTTCAGCTGTCTTCAGTTGCTGCTTGTTTGTTCAAATTTCTGCCAACAGTTTTGTCTTCATCAAGTGAAATGGATAGTCCAATTGGGTTGAGGTCAGTTGATTGACTTGGCCTTTGAAGAATCTTCCACCACTTTGCATTGAAAAGCACTTGGTTTGTTTTCGCAGCATTGTAGTTCTGTACTGTGAAGCGTTGTCCTATCGGTTTTGCAGCGTTTGGTTGAATCTGAGGAATCTTTCTTTGCTCGAACTACACTTTGTGGGAAACCCTCTATATTTACTTTTATGATGTATTCTCTTGATTGTAGACTTTGGAAATGATAGGTCTACCTCCCAGAGAGTGTTCTTGGCTTGGATAAATGTTGTGAAGGGTTTTTCCTTCACCAAGGAAAAAATTCTGCAATCATCTAGCACAGTTGTTTTCCATGATTGTCTAGGCCAGGGGTAGGCAACGTCGGACCTGGAGTGCCACAGTATGTGCAGGTTTTTGTTCCAACCCAGTTCCTTAACGAGAACTCAATTATTGCTGATGAAGCACATATTGCTTAAGTGACATTTTAATGCTTCATTTTAGTGGTCTCGCTTGTTAAGGTTCTCCAACCTTAATTGCTTATTTCAATCTTAAACTGCTGCATTCAGTGTTTTAATTGCTCCTTATTAGCAATAAGATGTAAAAGACAAAGCAGCCAGCAGTTCTCCAGCTAGCTTTTTTCCAATTACATCTGTGTGTGTTCATCATGCACGGTTTGATTTAATAAAACACTTAATAGAAAAATGTGACAGACTGAAAATGATCTGTTTTAGGCTTCAAATCATTTGGATGATATCCTTGGAAAGGAAAAAAATCTACGATATAAAAGCCTTACATTGCACAGACTAACAAGCCCTAAAATTAAATAAGGTCTGAGATTGGCAATGATTGGTTTCTAATTAAGCAATTGGGTTGGAATGAAAACCTGTAGCCACTGCGGCTCACCAGGACTGACATTGCCTACCCCTGTTTTACATCTTATTGCTAATAAGGAGCAATTAAAACACTGAATGCAGCAGTTTAAGATTGAAATAATCAATTAAGGTTGGAGAACCTTAACAAGTGAGACCACTAAAATGAAGCATTAAAATGTCACTTAAGCAATATGTGCTTCATCAGCAATAATTGAGTTCTCGTTAAGGAACTGGGTTGGAACAAAAACCTGCACATACTGTGGCACTCCAGGACCGACGTTGCCTACCCCTGGTCTAGGCCTTCTGGAGTTGCTGACTTCACCAGTGTGTTCCTTCTTTTTAAGTAATTTCCAAATGATTGGTTTGACGACTGTCAAATCTCTTTCTCTCTAAAGGGTTTATTTTGTTTTCTCAGCCTAATGATGAACTGTTTTTACTTTCATGGACAGCTCTTTGGACCTCATATTGAAAGTTCTCAGTGACAGCTTCTAAGTGCAAATTCCTGGAATCTGGAAACACCTGGAATCAATTTTGGAACCTTTTAACTGCTTAATAGTTAATGAAAGGAAAGTGTTCTCACATGGCTATAGAATAGTTTGTCAGTCAAATGTCAAATACTTTTGAGACCCTGGAAGTAGTACCAGGGTACTACTAATAGGACCATGTATAAAAAGGTCTGTCATTCCTAAACGGCTCATAAGAAATTTTTGGTAAACCCCTTAAATTAAATCACTTAAGGATTGTTTTATTTCAAATCCATTGTGGTGGTGTACAGAGCCAAAATTGTGAATATTGTGTCACTGTTCAAATACTTATGGACCTGGCTGTAGGTGTTTTTTTATACACTACATACACACTTCAGGACTTGCCAGCCTCCAAACTGCTTCTGGAAGCAACATCAGCACAAGAACAGTGCTTGGGGCGCTTAATGAAATGGATATCCATAGCTGAGCTGCTGCACACAATCATATGTTTGTGCGCAATGTGTAGTGTTAGCTGGAGAGATAAAAAGCACATTGTAGTAGGACTCTGGATCAGTGGAAATGTGTTCTCTTGAGAGATGAATCACACTTCACTATCTGGCAGTCTGATAGATGAATCTGGGTTTGGCAGGTGCCAGGAGAACGCTACCTTAATGCCTACTGTAAGGTTTGGTGGAGGAGGGATACTGGTCTGGGGCTGTTTTTAAGGCTTTGTTCTAGTCCCCTTGGTTCCAGTGAAGGGAACTGATAATGCAACAGCTTAAAAAGACATTTTAGACAAATATGCACTTCTGATTTTGTGGCAACAGTTCGGAGAAGGCCTCTGTTCCAGCACGACTGTGTCCCTGTGCACAAACCCAAGTCCATAAAGATATGGTTGATGAGTTTGGGGTGAAAGAACTTAAGTGGCCTGCACAAAGCCCTGAGCACAATTCTATTCTATCATCTCATTTCAGATGAATTGGAATGCCAATTGCGAGTCAGGTCTTCTAACATCCAACATCAGTACCTAATCTCAGAAAAGCTCTTTTGACTGAATGGGCGCAAATTCCCACAGACACACTCAAACATTTTGTGGAGAGCCTTCCTAGAAGAGTGGAGGCTGTTATAGACACTGGGATTGGGGGGCAACTTCATATTAATATATATGCTTTTGGAATGGCACATCCAACAAGCTCATATACATGTGATGGTCAGGTGTCTATATAAGTTATTTCAGCGGAAGACAGGTGTTATCTAAGATCACATATTAAAAATGTAAACAAATGGAAGCATAATGTTTGAAAAGAAATTGTATTATTTAATTCAAAACCTAATTTAAATATAGCACAGCTATTGGATATATACACTTCAATGCAATAAAATCATTAAGGGTAGAAAATCTGTTAATATTTGTATAACATAGTGTAAAAAGTACTACATTATAACGTAGAATACGTTATATGAACATTTTCTAACTTTATAATTACATTTGTAATAAAAGATATCTGTTATTCCGTAAGATTTCTGATAACAGTACAAAATAATTCCACATTTACTTCTTTGAACCTGCTTTCCCCATTAAGGCTTTCTTTGTGTTTAGTTCTGGTCTCAGAAGAATGATATAACATTTAGGAGCAAAAATTGAAAGAAGAACACCAAAGCTGGAAGCCAAGATTGCAAATATCTCCACTGCTACAGTATGTTTTCCAGGAGAGCTGATATAAGCTGGTACAAACGTTATCCAGACCATACAGAAGATGAGCATGCTGAATGTGATGAATTTGGCCTCATTGAAGGTATCTGGTAGGTTTCTTGCAAGAAAAGCTAAAAGAAAGCAAATGCAAGCCAGCAAGCCAACATAACCCAAAAGGCAACTAAAACCAATTAAAGACCCAACATGGCACTCAAATATTATTTTGGAATTTTGGTACTTTGTATTTTTATTTGGAACAGGAGGAGCAGTTGTTAGCCATACTAAACATATAATGGATTGAATGAAAGCTGTGAAGAACACAGTGCCTCTCTGTTGAGAAGTACCAAACCATTTGACCATATTATTGCCAGGAAGTGTTGCCTTAAAGGCCATAATTACAACAATAGTTTTGACAAGAATGCAAGATATGCACACAACAAAGCTGATGCCAAATACCACATGTCTTATCATACATGTTAGCTCAGAGGGTTTTCCAATAAAGCACAAAGCACAAAGAAAACAGAGGGTGAGTGACAACAGCAACAGGAAACTGAGCTCAGAATTATTGGCTTTGACCACCGGAGTGTGTCTGTAGTGGATGAATATGACTAACACTCCAAATGATAGGCAAGCTCCAAATGCTGAGATAGTAGATAAGGTGGCTCCCATTGCATCATCATAAGAGAGAAAATCGATTTCTTTTAAAATGCACTCAGTTTTTCTATCATTAGACCAATAATCATCTGAGCATTTCACACATTCAGTGGAATCTGAAAGAGAAACAAACATTGATTAAAAAACAAATGAACGAACTCACTAACTCACATATCCTTGTACGTTCTGAAATCCTTTATGGTTTTTTGATTTTAAAATAATTTCCCATTGTATACTCAATAACTACAGACAGAAGTAAGTGGGAAAGTAAGTGGCCACCTAAGCTGACACCTTTTGTCACGTATTAAATAATTGGTACAATCTCATTGTTACTCATCTTTTAAATTTGTTTCTATCAGTCATATGATATGTTCAATCAGTTTCTACATTGTTCTTTCTGTGTTTTAACAAATTAGTATTTATATTTGTACCAGTTCTGTATTTAGTAATTAGTATAATCTGTACTTGTACTTTCACAGTGAATTGTTCACAGCACTCTGCACCTGCACTCAGTGAAAGAGCGCTATAAGTCAAAATAAGTTGGATGGTTTAGAGGTCACCACAGCGGATCATCTTGTTCCATATCTTTCTGTCCTCTGCATCTTGTTCTGTTACACCCATCACCTGCATGTCCTCTCTCACCACATCCATAAACCTTCTCTTAGGCCTTCCTTCTTTTCCTCTTCCCTGGCAGCTCTATCCTTAGCATCCTTCTCCCAATATACTCAGCATCTCTCCTCTGCACATGTCCAAACCAACGCAATCTCGCCTCTCTGACTCCCAACCGTCCAACTTGAGCTGACTCTCTAATGTATTCATTTCTAATCATAACCTAAAAAACTGTTTACTTATGATGTCTGATATTTTTGCTAACAAGCACATATTTATTTTCCTTTTTTCGTCCTGTAATATCTTTTTATTTTTGCAACTCTGTTCATCCTCAAATTCCCAAAGGATTTGTCTGCACTTGATCAACATATTTCATTACTTTCCGTTATCACTGCAATTCTTGAAAAAATTTGCTTTGTTTCACCATCTGTTGATTCCAACAAAGGTTTTCCTATAGAGCTTTCCCCTTTCAAGAAAATGTTCCAAAGATCTTTTGTTCTCCAATAAAAATCTTGCTTGGCTATTTTCATTAAAGTTCGACTTTCTTCCTTAAATCCTAATTATAAATAGAGACAAGTGAAGCTTTTCTGTAAACTATGCTGTACTTCTCACTGCTGTTCTACAGGGAGATTCACTTGAAAGAGGCCCTGAATATTCTGTTGTAACTCCCATTAGAATGAAGCAATCTGAACCAAAAAAAAAAAAAACGCTATATACCTCGACGTATGTGTAATCGATTGCATTACATGTGATGCTGGAAATGGTTTCTGTTTTCTGCCAGACACATTTCAATGTGGCACTCCATGTTCCTGAACGTATCAGCAAGAGTCTCAGGGGGAATGGCAGCAATTTCACGTTGGATGTTTTCCTTCAAATCTTCCACAGTGCAAGTCCGATAGACTTTTCCTTTGAGCGTACCCCAAAGGAAGCATTCTGGTGTTGTCAAATTCGGTGACCGTGGTGGCCAAAGCCCCTTTGAAATCACCCTGTTGCCAAAGAAGGATTCAATTTCTGCCATACTCCTTGATGATGTATGACATGTTGCTTAATCTTGATGGAAGTAACCTTCCATTAACTCACGATCATCCAGTTGATTCTGACATCGCTTAAATGAATTGGTGACCCAATAGGTTTGCACCATGAAGATGCCCTGCTCAATACTGTACACCACTATGCTGATGAGAAGTCAAGTGACTGAGTGAAGGGGTAAGTATGGTATGCACCCAGAAGTTGCAAATAGAGGTTAAATGTCACAACGGCTGTCTGGCGCCTACCTTATTGCTCCGACTCAGGGGCATCCCAGCTTGTTCGAATCTCCATATACTGAGGAGCACATTGCACGTTGTTTCGTTCAGATTGCTTCATCCTAGTAACAGTTATTACACAATTTTTGGGATCTCTTTCGAGTAAATCTCCCTGTATGTTTTTGAATTGTTATGATGTTCATTCTTTCTGTCAGTTTTCCTTTCTGGTGAATTGTTTAGCCCCTGTTCTTCTCTTTTACCTCTTTAAAAATACAATCTCATACTGAATTTTCATGTTAAAGAAAAAAATGGTAATATGTTTAACCTGTACAGCTAAGTACATCTTTATAATGTTCACAGGAACAAGACATGAGTATATTGTTGCAGATAGAGTTACAAGTGACCTAGTGTCAAGTATGGATGGTGGATCAAGGGAGTGAAGGAACTGTGCCACTTATAATGTATGAAACAGTAAGATTAAAACTGATTCTTTTTCAGCTAGCGTAACTAATTGTGATTACAGGACTTCATATAAAACGTCTCAAGCAATTTACACAAATTAAACAGGGAACGTTTTATAGCCAATAAATTTAAGGACATGTCCTACACCTATTGTGGCACACTTCACTTCTCTTGATTGTAACAATGCTAATTCCGTCTATCTGAATTATGTCATAAGAACACAAAAATGCCTATACAAGAAAAACAATAAAATTAAAATAATTCTTGAACTTAGCTCTGACATTCATATAGTGCTGAATGACTGACATCTTTTTTAATGTCACTCTTCATCTATTTTGCCTTTTGCTACTGTTCATCAGTATGCCTTTCTTTTCTATCAGCTACTCCAGACTTCTCTCAGCTATTTAATTTGTTTGCTTTCATCAAAACAGTCCTGGGCAGGACCCAATAGCCCAGGGGTGTCCAGTTCCAGTCCTGGTGGGCCGCAGTGGCTGCAGGTTTTCATTCTAACCCTTTTCCTAATTAGCGAGCAGTTTTCACTGCTAATTAACTCCTTTTCCCTTCATTTTAATAGCCCTGTTTTTAAGGAGTCAGTCCTCTGAATTGATTCATTTCTTCATTAAATGGCAGCCAAACAGAAATGAGATGTGAAACGAGCCAACGGATGACCAGCTAAATTGGAATGTCAAACTCCAACCAATTTCACTCCAACCAGTTTCTTAATGAGAGGCCAATTCTTGCTGTTAATTAAAGCTGTTATTGAATATCAGGACTTGTTGCTGCTGTCATTCTGCCACAGCAAACTGTTGATTTTCTTCTTTTTCTAAGACCACCGTCAAGATATTTTAGTGACCTGAGCAGATTTTCAGATTAGCTGGTCATGTTGTGGCTTGTTTTATGTCTCATTATTGTTTGGCTGCTCATTAAGGAAAAAGAAACAACTACGGGTCTGAATCAAATCAATTAAAAATAAGGCAAAACAAGTTAATCAACAGCAAAAATGGCTCAATAATTAACAAGATGGTTAGAATGAAAACCTGCAGCTACTGCAGCTTACCAGGACCAGAGCTGGACACCCCTGTAATAGCCGAAACATATTTCTGACTTTCTTTTTGAGTGTAGAGTTAACAATTAATTTTGCACCTTGCAATTGTACACACTTGAGCATGTTTGCGTGTGTGAAAATATATATGAAATATAATACTGTATGTGCCATGGTGTAACAAAACTTTGCATCATCATAATACCATGTGTTATCAAACTGACATATGTTAGATATAGTAGTAGGTAGCCTGATGAATTGTGGGCTAGATGGGGTAATACAAGACAGGGACAGGGACCGAGCAGTGCAATAAGAAAAAGAGGAATAGTGACCCATGAACTATTGCACTAATTGAACAGGACAACCCTGGAAACATGGTATGAGAGAAGGAGCAATCCCTCACATTGTTAGATGGCAGCAAAATGTTTGAGGCACTACTGTATTGTAAACTATTAGGGGAATTACTGTGGCCTTAAGTGCAGATGTTATTTGAGGAAAGCCAGGGCAGTGGCTTAGCTGTTGTGTTAAAGAAAGGCCAAAGCAGACAGACAAATGAAGAAAGAAAGAGAGAAAGAAAGAATTAAGAGATGCAAAATTTTGAACTTTAAAGTTTTAGTATGCGGGTAGGTGGGTGAGCCTCCCTAACTTGCAGAGTGTGACCAACGATTATTTTGAGCAAAAGCATAACCAGCAGATAATTCAGGAACCAAAAGATGTGGTCAGATGTGAACAATGGTCAAGTCCATAGAGAAAGAGCAAACACTACAGAAGGACAAGACAAAATCAAAGTTCAGGAAATAAAGCAGAAGTCAAAAACAAAACCAATTGCTAGGGTTTACCTGGAAAAGAAGCTATCACTAATAATGAAACTGCTTGAATATCCACTGGGGGGGTGGTGTGGTACAGAAACTGTTCAATGTATTAATGCCTGAACTACTGGTGACATTATTACAATAACACAAACAGAAATGTGACAATGCATAAAAACATGGCTTCATGAAGATCACATATATGACAGCAAAGAAAAAACACCAGAAACACAAAGCCAAAAAGTGGAAACTAAAGTGAGAAATGAATTCTCCACATATAAAAACCGCAAACTAAACCAAAATCATGTGTAAAGGCGATGAACATACTGTATAATGCAGGTTCTTTATACAGTACTTTAAAGTTGTGTAGTTAAGGTAGGAACACAGGCCCAGAGAATCAAACAGGTGTGCTTTAACTTCTTTTACTGCATTTGTTTTTGTGTGTTCTCTTTATTTTAAATGAGCTTACTGTGGAATCAAGACACGTTTCTTTTTTTTACTAATTCTGTTCTTTTTGGTGTTATTCTAGGCATTGGTAAATACATGACCCGCCCAGAAGAAGACTGTTACTACTTTCTTGAAGCGGATATAGAATAGTATGTGGTTTTTCTTTCTGCCAGCCTTCCTAGGCCTTCCTCTCACACAAACGCTTAAAATATTAACTTGCCTCACTCTATTGGAAAAGAAAACACTAATACAAAGCAATCCACCAAATGAAATACTACAGTTATATTAAAAATTAATCAAATAAATACACACACACATATATGTAAAAACTTTACGCTATACGTAAAAACAGGCATACACAGTGCAATATTCTACCATGCTGCAATATAGTACAAACTATAGGAACAGAGGTCTCTAGAATTCTGTAGCCGTTTACAACAGTTGTTTCCAATTTTCTGCAAAATGAAACAGCAGTGGAATGAAAGGAAAAATGATCAGTAAATGAGAAGGTTAAACTTGAATGTCAAAAATGGGCAAAGGCCATCAACCAGAAAGTCAAAAAAATAATCTAAAACCCAAAACACCAACTAAAAATATTTTTTTGTAGATTTCATGGCCAATATCTTGGCCTCCAAGAGTGGGACATCTTCATTAAAAATACCTTCTGGTTAAAGCCATTATTATACACTACTGGCGGACATCACATGGCAGCAACAGGACTATGTAGCTGTTAACAACATGGCACCCGGATTCAAAATAACCACAAAATGACAATGCCCGTGGTAAACAACATGGCAGAGAAGAAGTAAGCATACTAAACCAATAACAACAAAAAATATGGTAATGTACAAAAACCCAAATTATTGCAGATTGGTCAAGTTTCCTTAAAGCATCCCCCTAGGAAACAATGCTTATAATTTATTATATGTCTGGAATTACTTTTGTGTAGTTCATTCAGCAGGGTGATATTCTGCACAATGATGAATTCATATTTTACAAATTATTCAGAACATATTACTTCTGTAAATTTAAAATGTGCTGATTAGTGATTATTTTCAAAGCATCAGTATTTCAAAATACCAAGTGGCGTACCTGTTTTACTGCTGATTTCTCCATCCGCACACTGTATACAGTCGAAACAGCAAAATGGCTGTCCTTTCCTGGCTGATTTTCTTGTTCCTGGTTGACAGCTTTCACTGCAGATTGACTTTGGTATCTAAGAACAACGGGTGGAAGAGAGACAGAGCACTTTATTTTCTTTTGAATGTCATTCCGATTAATATGTAGTATGTCATATGGAGCACAGCTGGCATAAAATAATATAACTTTAATGTTGTGTTTTACATACTGGAAACACTTTATTGCAAAAAATAATTCATAGATCATTGGTGAGTATTTTTGAGCACAGAAATGTGTCTGAAACGTCAGCAGCTTTTTAATATTTTGTTGTTTTTTAAGAATTTTTAATATTCTGTGTTTACAGGAGTTAAAAATTACAATCCTGCAATGAAATGTCACAAATGTGAACTGTTGGAATAAAAAGCATTATGATCTTTGAATCTGGTATCTACTGTTTCCTATTTTTAACAATGTTATTGGTTTTTTAAAAATTAGAAGCCTTTATAAATGTCATTTTGCAATAACTATTTTTGCACACTATTTTATGAATTAATACACTATATCTTTGTTTTTCCTTGTAGTTCAGTTTTAGAAGCCTTATGTTGAGTTTAAAATACAGTGCCTATGAAAAGTATTGCCCTCTTTAGAAGTTTTGTTGTTATACAAATTGGATCACAGTGGATTTAATTTAGTTTTTTTTGACACTGATCAAAGTGGTCTAAATTAATTTCAAATATAAAACACTAAGTTGTTGATTGCTTAATATTTCTCTCCTTTAATATGCCACACTTAAATTATCACTGATGCAGTCTGATGGTATTACAAGTCACATAGTTCAATGGAGATCACCTGTCTGTGGTCAGGAGTTTCAGTTGATTGTATTATAAATGCACCTTATCTGGAAGGTGCAATGTGTAGTGAGTTAGTATTGTAGCCTAACCTACACAATGAAGACAAAAGAACACTCCAAGCAACTCCGTGAAATGGTGGTTGAAAAGCACAAGTTAGGAGAGGGAGACAAGTAAAATATCCAAGTCACTGAATATTCCTTGTAGACCAGTTAAATCAATCATCAAGTAAAGAAAAGAGTGTGGCACAGCTGTAAGGCTGCCTAGAGTGCTCATCCACAAATACTTAGTGATCATTCAAATGAAGACTAATGAGGTAGGACACCAAGAGGCCAATGATACCTGTGAAGGAGTTACGAGTTGCGGTTCAAGAAACTATACAGAAAAGAACTGTTGTCCTGGTGCTTCACCAGACACAGCTTCATAGGAAAGTGACAAAGAGAAATCCACTGTTAAAAAAACAGAGTTTACCAGAAGGCACCTGGGAAACTGATGTTAGCTAGAAGAAGATTCCATAGTCTGATAATACCAAAATTGAGCTTTTTAAGAAATCAGACTAAATATCCATGTTTGGCATAAACCAAACACTTCCAATTATCAAAAACACACCATCCCTGCCATGAAGCATAGTGGTGGCAGCATCATACTGTGGTTGACTCCTCTATGCAGCTGGCTCAGGATGGCTCATGATAGTAGAGGGTGAAATAAATGTAGCAAAATACAGAAAAATCCTTGGAGAAAAATTGATGCAGTCTGCAAGGAACCTGCACTTTGAGTGAAGATTTGTTTTCAAGCAAGACAACAACTCCAAGTATAATGCCAAAGCTACACAATGACGTATTAAGATAATGTTAATTAATTGAAGTGGCTGACACAGAGTCCAGATCTCAATCTAACTGAGAGTTTATCACTGGACTTGAAAACTGAACTTGTGCAGTTTTGCAAAGAAGAATGGGGACAAATTGCAGTTTCCTTATGTGCAAAACTGACAGAGAGATTTGATCACATGGCCTCAAGGCTGTCATGGCTGCCAAAACTGCATCTACTAAATACTGACTTGAAAAGAGTGAATACTTTTACAATCAATCAGTTAAATTAATTTATACCACTTTGCATTGATCTGTTTTGACTTTGACATTAAAGAGTCCTTTCTGCCGATTGATGTTAAAGAAGCCAAATTAAATCTACTGTGATTCAATTTTGCATATGGATGAATACTTTTATAGTGCACTCTGTCTAAGGGGTCGTTTTCTAGCATGTTTAAACCTCCTAAATTATTTGTAATTCACATTTTCTGTTTCATATTCATTAATATAAACAGGAATTTGCAATAGTAGTGCCATTGTTATGAAACCTACCCTAATATGCTCATTAGCTGTAAAGTAAAATTTATCTTTCATTAACTGTAACAATGATGATTATATTTGGAGTAAACATGGATATAGTATTTTCTTCATATTTAATGGGAGTTTTCATGGCTATGAACGTGCCATATACAAATTTTTTATGATGCAACAAAAAGGCAACTTAAAGAGTGGACTTTCTCTCTGCTTAGAGTATTTTCATTTTAAAATGAATAATTAAGCTTAATGCCATTTGCGGATATAAAATTAACAAGCTACATTTGCAATATATGGATAAGGTTTAACACAATCAAATAATACTTAAGGAAGTCTTACAGTTCCATGTTTAAAATTCCAAAAGATGGTATCTTCATTAATAAACAGCTTGGATCCGGTTGTCTTTGATGCATCAAAAATTCCAATATTTCGAATTTTAATAGACCCATCTCGATCCTGCTGCCAGTTAACAATGTCATATACAGCAAGAGGATCACCATTTTTGTCAAAAACAATTGTTTCTCCTAAATGATTAGTGAAGTTCACTTCTTTTAGGTAGTGAAAAAGCTAAACAGAAACAGATACATCATATTAATGTTTGGTTCAGAATTTCTATAAATTCTCTATTTCATGTCTGCAGCCAGCTCAGTCCTATTCAAGAAAAAAACTGGTACAAGACAGGACAATACCCTCTGATTTAACAGTGGTCCAGCAAAGGTTACAAACATGCATGCAGGCACACCTCTACAACAGAGTAAATTAGAACTACCTATGTGTCTAAAACCAATTTCACTACGTGATAACATTCCAATAGCAAAAGACACCCCATGAAGAAGATTAACCAAATAATGTGAGGCAGCAGCATTACACAAGACGTGTGATGTTGTAGGCACAGTGTGGGTCTCCGAGCTACATGGATATTTGTTAGGTTGCTGCCTCCATCTCACTTTGTGACTCTTTTACATTGTTTCAGGGAAACTTTATTAATGGTTTTGGTTACTTGAGAATAGATTATGTACTTTTTTTGCATTATCCCTACCAAAAAAATAAACAACGTACTCTTAACATTCATGTTTACCTGCCAGGATTGCACTTTCTTGATATTTGCACAGCTGTTATTCTCAAAAGGCCCATGTCCATCTTTACAAGACATTAGGTTATGTAGAGCATGCGCCAAGGCATAGACCGCCTTATGCACATTGTATGAGGATCTTAGCTCAGATACATCACTATAGGCTGTTTCTTTACTTGTAATGTCTTCTAATCCTGTGCATGCTTTAAAACCTTCCAAGTCAGACCAAGTCACATTGCTTCCATTTTCAAAAAATTTACAACCAAACACTGTTTCCCAAAATTGAATCAACAAATTATTTCTTGGGTTAAAATCGGGACGGATTTGCAGAAGAAATTTCTGAAGCCCTGGGATTTCTCCTCTGCGTATGGCAATGCCTATTACTCCTCCAAATGAGGCAAAGTTTTCTTTGATGGCTATTACAGATGAAGTGCTCCACGCTTCACTGGCAATCCACTGTTTGCCAGTAACATTTTGACGAACAACTTCTTTTATTAAAGGAGTTAATTCTTCTTCTGAAGAAAATATAACTATAACAGTTGCTGTGGACTGCTTAATAGATTTCACAATTCGCAAAATAATCTTATTTTCAGTAAGTGATGGGACAGTTTCTGTGAAAGAAATGCATCCATATTTCTGGAATTCTTCCAGAAAGATTTTGATAGCAGACTGCCCATAGTCATCATCTGTTGCTAAAGCACCCACCCAAGTCCATCCATAGCGTTTAATAATTTGAATCACAGCTTCAACCTGAAAGGCATCAGCAGGAACTGTCCTAAAGAATGTTGGAAATTCTTGTTTATTGCTTAAACAGGAGCAAGTTGAAAAATAACTGACCTACTAAAACAAAAGGGTTTTTGTGAGACTTTTTCATAGATAGAAATTTTTATATTATCATCAATCTATCCATCATTTTTAAGGTGTAATGGAGCTGAAGCCTATTCTGGTTTACAGTGAGCAGCATAACACTCATTGCTGTCAGGGTAGGCTTCAGTTATAATAAATATTAGAAATATATTTTGTGAAATAATATACTTTACCATAGGTATTTGGAAAAGAGTCAGCAGCCGTAGAATAGCAATAGAATATGTTGACACGGGATCCCCAACAATGGCAACCACTGGAGGAGGTCCCTGACACATGAAATCAGATTGAACATTGTCTTCACCACTGATGAGAGTAGTCGCTGCTCGAAGAGCTACTGGGAGACTCACACAGTTATCATAGAGCTGGTACCCAAGTGTTATGTTTGGCAGAAGGTCTGGGTTCTTGTTTATTTCCTCAATTGCAAAGACCATAGTTTGTGCCTTTTGAAATGATGAAATTTCAAAACTAAGGAAAGACAAAAACATAATGTAAATAATTTACTAACCTACATCTCTTAGAAAAATGTAGATAATCAAACATCAGAAAGCCAGATTTCAATAAGCAGTTTCAAAAATGAGATACAACCTAATAACAGAAAAAATGTAATTATAATTTTGAATGCAAATGTTACATGGGCAACTGCTAAAACAGTCATGTTGACTGTGTTATACAATGAATGTCTAAAGTTTACACACCATTACTGAAATTAATGGAAATGTTGGAAAAGAAGCCAAGTCAGGTCAGACCTTTTTGATATTTAATGAAAGAATATACAATAACAAACCATATGTAACTGGAATATTCAGAATTTTTAAATGAACAAAAATATGGTATTTATTTCCTTAAGTATAATCAAGCAATGGCTTAAAAACTGGCATTCTGAAATGGCCCATTTGGAGCCTCTGTCCTTTAGAAAGTGTCTGCTCTCACCATAAGGTGTTTGGGCAGCGCTGATCACCTCACCTCTGTGCTTGATCTACTCTCGAAGGAAGAGTGGGATAAAATTGCAAAATCCAGGTGTGTTAAATTGAAAAAGACCCATTCTAGTACATTCAATACAGTAATCAAATCATTTTTATAGGTGTAGATGTAACATTATTTTATGTAGCAGAAGCCATGTCATTTAAATTTAGCCAAATGCTTTATGCAACAATTTGATTATTCTTTTATAGATTTACAACATGTTGAATTTTTTTATGTTATATTTTAAATTATACCTCAGAAAGACATTTTTTAAACATAATATCCTGAAATATTTTGTTGATCATGTTCACTATAACTTAACATTTTCATAGAATACTACTGTTTTTTCTAAAGCACAAGTACTGACAAAAATCACTTACCCTTCACATATAAGTTGAGTAGGTCTGGACCTGAAGGACAGCTCTGGTGGTACAGTTTTAAAATTTGCAGTAAATATTCCACCTAACATAATGTCTCCATTTTTATATAATCCTCCCAGCTCAAAAGTGGCTTGAGCTTTACACAAATCTTCTTTACCAGCAAGTATTGAAGATGCTAGACACTGGAGTACGTAGGCAAACAGGATGTATTTCATGTTTAGAGTGCCTGTGAGAAAGGCAAATATGATGCAAGTTTTCCCTTTAAATAAAAAACCATAGCCCATGAGATATTTGTTTGTTAAAAAAACAACTTCATATTGGTATGCAGTGGGCTTCTGCTCTGTTTTCAAAATTAATACACCAGAGACACTAAATTACAGTTTGTAGAACATATTCCATTAATCCGTAAAACATTGTGATATGTTGGACCCTTAGCTTCCCTTGCTACTATTTATTGTCACCCGACAGCGTCTGGACAACACCTGGCTTTCAGTTCAGGGCTTTGAAAATGTAATCAGAAAAAAAGAGAGATGACACTCCCTTACAAAACCATTCAATAGTTTATTTAACACAAAAAAATCAGGTTCCATAACAGTAGTAAAAATTAATTAAAGACAAAAATGCATAAATATACAGTACAGTACAGAAATAGAAAACTTAATTGCAAGCCAAAATGGTTGTAATGTCTGGATTGGTTTACTTTATAAAATATTTTCAAATCATTACAAATGTATTTGCACTTAACAGAAATGTGTAAAATAAAGAAAATCTTTTTAGAAAAAGCTGATAACATTTCAACATTTCAAAACAGAATAATATTTATTACAATGTAATTTTGGGATGATTCCAGATAAATTAAATTGCTTATATTACAATGCAATAATTATTCAAATAGCATCTGATATCCACAAAAGATGTATGTGAGGCTTGGCTGTTACAGTAAAAGTCAGCTTTATTTTGCAGTGTGGTTTAAAAATATAAAAATAAGTGAGTTACAATGATCACAATTATAAGTACCTTTCAATATATGCCAAGGTAGGATGTAGCGGAGTCAAACGTGCAACAATCCAATAAAGTTCATTTAAAAAAGCTTAGCGAAAATTTAAATAAAGAATAAATCACACAAATGTAGAAAAAAGTTATTACACATGCAGAATAAAAAGCAGAGAAGGAAAAGAGGTTTCTCTTCTGCTTCCTTACAATGTTTGGTTCTAATGTTAAACTTTCAGTTATGTTCCATACTGTTATTTTTCTATGGCAAATGCACATAGGCTTCACTTCAGTACGTTCAGTGCTTTCTGTACGTTGAGTATGGTTTGAAACGGTTTCCTCTGTGCCTTACCAACTGCAAGGCAGATCATAGAATAAAATAGTCAGAAAGACAAGAAATAATTAGAATGTTCCATTAATAAGTTAGCTTGTAGGGGTAATAATGGAACCTTCCATTAACTGTGCACTAATATATAAACAAACATCTTAACATTACTAGGAAAATACTTCCGTCAATTTAGCATAACCTCCCTAACTAACAAAAGGCTCTTACATATACAATATATGACAACAAGGAAAACACAAAAAAGACACGTCGGAATCTACAGTCCTTAAAATTGTAAAAATCTTCATTTTACAGTATTGTATGGTTCTTTCCTACACCACAGAAAACAACACATATTAGACAAGTGACTTTGTTTTGGTAGGAAACTTGGGCAACTGGATAAGGAGTTGGATTTAAAATTCCAAATCCTCTTTACAGCCACAATACATAAAATAAATCTTTATTTGTGTGTGTTGCGTATGTGTCTGTGAATAATACATCATAATAACTTTCTATTCTATACAAACATTTATAAGCAGATTTTTGTAAAAAAAGTCTCTTTGAAAAGTGGAAAATAAAATAAGGTTTCATATATTCTGCCTAAAAAATCATTTTACACAACTTTTTCAAAAGACTCTTCTGATTTTGTAAATCTGCTTGAAATTCATTATGATATTTTCATTTATTTTACAAACAGTCAAACTGTACAGATGGTGTAATTATTCACTTATTTTGACCTGCTCTCCCCATCAACGCTTTCTTTGTATTGAGTTCCGGTCTTAGAAGAATGATATAGCATTTGGGAGCAAAGATTGAAAACAGAAGACCAAAGCTTGAGGCCAAGATTGCAAATATCTCCACTGCTACGGTGTGTTTTCCAGGAGAGCTGATATAAGCAGGTACAAACGTTATCCAGACCGCACAGAAGATGAGCATGCTGAATGTGATGAATTTGGCCTCATTGAAGGTATCTGGTAGGTTTCTAGCAAGGAAAGCTAACAGAAAACAAATGCATGCCAATAAGCCAATATATCCCAAAAGGCAACTGAAACCAATCAAAGATCCCACATGACATTCAAATATTATTTTGGAATTTTGGTACTTTGTGTTTTTATTTGGAAGAGGAGGGGCAGTTGTCAGCCAGATTAAACATATAATGGATTGAATGAAGGCTGTGAAGAACACAGTTCCTCTCTGTTGAGATGTACCAAACCATTTGACCATATTATTTCCAGGAAGTGTAGCCTTAAAGGCCATAATTACAACAATAGTTTTAACAAGAATGCAAGATATGCACACAGCAAAGCTAAGGCCAAATACCACATGTCTTATTGTGCATGTTATTTCTGAAGGTTTTCCAATAAAACACAAAACACACAGGAAGCAAAGTGTGAGTGACACCAGCAACAGGAAACTGAGCTCAGAGTTGTTGGCTTTGACTACCGGGGTGTGTCTGTGTTGGATGAAAATTGCAAGCACACTTAGTGATAGACAGGCCCCAAGTGCTGAAGTTGCCGTTAGTGTTATTCCCATGGCATCATCATATGAAAGAAATTCAATTTCTTTCTGAATGCATTCACTTCTTTCAAGGTTTGACCAATAGTCAGGTGGACACTTAAAGCATTCTGTGGAATCTAAGAGATGAAAAGAGTTATTTATACACATTTTAGTCCTTCCCTTCAGGTAATTGTTAGATGATTTATACTTGAAATGATATGCATTCTGCATTTATTTCAGATAATAGTGCTTTTTACATTATATACAGTGGGGAAAATAAGTATTTGATCCCCTGCTGAATTTGTAAGTTTGCTCACTTACAAAGAAATGGAACAGTCTCTAATTTCATGATAGTTTCATTTTAATGGACAGAGACAGGATATCAACCAAAAATCCAGAAAAAAACACATTACAAAAAAGTTATAAATTGATTTGCATATCATTAAGAGAAATAAGTATTTGATCCCCGACAACCCAGCCAGAATTCTGGCTCCCACAGATTGGCCGTGGGACCATGTGGCACACAGATTACAATCAATTAACCAGTCAATCAATTACAGATAGTCCTGATCTCATTTCATTATGTGTATAAAGCACACCTGTCCATAGAATTAAATTCTTCCATTCCAACTTCTCCACTATCATGGGCAAGATCAAAGAGCTGTCAAAGGACATCAGGGACAAGATTGTAGACCTGCACAAGGCTGGAATGGGCTACAAGACCATCAGCAAGAAGCTTTGTGAGAAGGTGACAACTGTTGGTGTATTTATTCGGAAATGGAAGAAATATAAAATGACCATCAAACACCCTCGGTCTGGATCTGCAATTAAGATCTTGCCTCATGGGGTGAGGATGCCCATGAGAAAGGTGAGGGATCAGCCCAAAACTACACGGGAGGAGCTTGTTAATGATCTGAAGGCAGTTGGGACTACAGTTGCCAAGAACACCTTTGGTAACACACTATGCCGTAATGGATTGACATCTTGCAGTGCCTGCAAGGTCCCCCTGCTCAAGAAGGCACATGTGCAGGCCCAGCTGTTCACTGGCAAACTTAAGACGGACCTGTACATGCCCATGGTGGTGGAGAGGTTGGAATGGAAGAAATTGATTTGATGGACAGATGTGCTTTATACATATAACAAGTTGAGATCAGGAGTAGCTGTAATTGATTGATCGATCAATTGATTGTAATCTGTGTGCCAATCTGTGGAAGCCAGAATTTTGGTTGGGTTGTAGGGGATCAAATACTTATTTCTCTCAATATGCAAATCAATTTATAACTTTTATGTAATGTGCTTTTTCTGGATTTTTGGTTGATATTCTGTCTCTCTCCATTAAAATGAAACAACCATAAAAATTACAGACTGTTCATTTCTTTGTAAGTGAGCAAACTTACAAATTCAGCAAGGGATCAACCCCCACTGCTTATGCTGGCCATTTCTTTGCTTCAAAGTGGGTATAGGATCAGAATTATAAAAAGACCATTAATGAAATATGTCAAGCATATAAGTTATAAAAGGTGAAAGTTCTGTAGTCAAAACTTAAATTAAAAGACCAGTCAAAAAGAAACTGTTTTTTTTTTCTCTATCGTTATTAAACACAGAGTAATCATCATAAGTGTGCTAACTATTGAACAATTTAATGATACTTTGGGACAATAAATTAAGATCAATTGGTTAACTGTACCATTCTGACTGCTGATTTCTCCATCTGCACATGGAATGCAATCAAAGCAACAAATTGGTTCCCCTTTGCGGGTAGCTTTTCTTGTACCAAGCAGGCAACTTTTGCTGCAAACTGATTCTGGAATCTGGAAAAGAAAAGAAAACAACTATACAGTATATTATGTATGTATAAAATTAATGGTGTAATCAGTAATAATAATAGTATTTGTGGTAGTATTATTAGCAGTTGTAGTGAGTGATACTTGTGCTGCTCAGCAAGGTCACTCACAGTAGAAACCAGGGACAGACCAAGACTAAATAATTTTGATTCAGGCAATAACGTTGATGAGGTTAAAAGATACTCTTTCAGAGCTACTGCTGAGGACAACCAGTCTGGTTCTCATCAGTACAACACTAGGGAAGCACACAGGACACATGATGTCAAAAGAGGGATCTCTATTCAGTTAGCACTAGGACCTTTTAAGTGGTAATTGCAAAATCTGCAAATATTTATGATGGATTATTGAGAAATTATAGTCCATGACCAGGATTAAAAGCTCTTCCAACTGGAGAAACATTGAGCTTAGAGTTTGTCATTAGAGGCAAGAGCTTAATTGGCAAACAAAATGAAGGCTAGCATAAGAGAAGGAGATTGGCTTATTTGGATGTTGAGCAGGAGACTTTGAATTACAGTTGGGAAAGTGGACCAGCTACCTTGCAGGTTTAATCAGTGACTCCTTTTGTATAGTTAAGCTGCACAGAGGTTTAGGTTTTGCTGTTTGTCCTTTTGTGTACTGTTCCATTTTCCATGCTGTTTTAATTATATTTTATGTTCATAAATCCCTTTTTATTTGGTAGTTTTATCATTTTTATTCTATGTGACTTTAGGGTCAGCTTGCAGGTGCCTCAAAAGCCAACAGAGTAAAAACATTGCACTGTAATTTGATATCTAATTCTGAGTAAATCACCGTATATACTCACGTATAAGTCAGGTCTTGAAACCTGAAAAATCGATTATAAAATCAGACCTCGACTAATATGCCTGTTCAAAAATGCGACACTTAATACATATATATATTTTTTTCTACATCTTCTTGCTTCCTCCAGTCTCACACCAGTTTCTGAGATGCATCGCATTTTGTTGCAGCAGCACAGTTACCAATTTCATTTGCTACTTCAACAACATTTAATTGAAAACCAGCTTTATATTTTGTTCTGATCGAATGCTCCATCGTAGAAAAGGGATGCTCTTATGATAAAGGTGTATGAGGGTGTGAGAATAAAAAAACACAAAACAGTGCAAATGTCGCTTTGGAATAGATCGGGTATTACCGTGTGGTCACGTAGGCACAATAGAGAGAGAGAGAGAGAGAGAGAGAGAGAGAGGGGTTAGGAGCACACGCTGGTCCAGCGCATTGCTGAACCCACATAGAAAAAAAAGGTAGTGTGCTCCGTGGTTACTCTCTCAGGTCAGCGTTAGCATATCATAATCCCTTGTAGCAATAGCACGAGTTTTCCGCATTCAACTTGTATCACCGACATTATAAAATACCAGAAATTATACTGTAAAATCAAGTCCTGACTTATCCGCGGGAGAACTTATCCACGAGTATATACAGAAATGCCATTTTCCTTTACAGTCTAAAATAGTTTTTATTTTAGAGAACTGAACACTTTACAATAGTATATGTTAATTAATAACTATATGAAGTTGAGTATGCATTTAGGCTACACAATATAGATCACATTATTATTGCTATATGATATAACAGTTTGAATCTTTTATTTAAATAAAGTCTAGGAAATTTACTAAAAAAAATGTTAAAATTTGGAAGTAAAGAAATTTTGTTTACCGTTCCAGTAGCAAAGTTCCAAAAAATATCTTTTTCATTAAGTGAGAGCTCTTTTCCATTCCTTAGTGATTCATCGAAAAGGCCAACAATTTTGATATCCACTGTTTCATCATTGCTTAGCTGCCAGTTGACTATATCATAAATTGCAGGAGGGTCCCCATTTTCATCAAAAGTTACTCTTTCCCCAAGATGGTTTACAAAACTAACTTTTTTCAAGTAATACAGAAGCTACAGGAAAAGGAAAGAATATTTGCTAAATATGAATCATCACTAAGGACAATGTTATAATCTGGCACACATATACACTTTGCTTAAACAAAAATTCATCCCCATTTTTAAGCACATACTGTATATAAAACATTGCTCATACAGTTTCACCTACTTTGTAAGCATACACTCATATGCTCCATTTTCAGTCACAGATTTGTTTTTCATTTGCATAGCAATTCTTTTTTTTTCATTTGTGAAATCTCAGGTCTGACAGTTACTGTACATAATAAAGAAGCAGGCTTTATTTTTATGGACCATATGAGTATGCAATTATTTTGCAATAGCTGCAACATTTAGTTTAGGGGGGATGTTTACATCAAAAGCTAATTAGAAAGAACAAATTTCATCATTAATTTATGAAGTTTACATGGTATGCTTTGTAAATATAAGAAATTTAACCTAGTCTTATGAACAGTGGTAATCAGTGTACATCTAATACATTGTGATGTGAAGGGTTCTTCCTTTTGACCAAAATGATGTTGCAATTTACTGAAGTGGTGTAACAAAGCAACTACATTGGACTGATCTTTCTGAATGGATGTCCTGAATAGGAACACTCATTTGATAGTAATGAATGGATGCTGAAACCACAGGGAATCTAACAGAACAGTAGATATTATAAAGAGTCAGTCTCAATGGCAAATTCTAAAGTATAGTGTTAACCACTGCACTCTTGGAGTGCTATCTACCTTGATTGGTATTCCAAACAATGATGCATTCACTTTAAAAACCCAATTTTCAGTTTCAGCTTCTTTTTTTAATCAAAAGCTAGTAGTCAGCAGGGCGGCATGGTGGTGCAGTGGTAGTGCTGCTGCCTCACAGTTAGGAGACCCGAGTTCGCTTCCCGGGTCCTCCCAGCGTGGAGTTTGCATGTTCTCCCCGTGTCTGCGTGGGTTTCCTCCGGGCGCTCCGGTTTTCTCTCACAGTCCAAAGACATGCAGGTTAGGTGGATTGGCGATTCTAAATTGGCCCTAGTGTGTGCTTGGTGTGTGTCCTGCGGTGGGTTGGCACCCTGCCCGGGATTGGTTCCTGCCTTGTGCCCTGTGTTGGCTGGGATTGGCTCCAGCAGACCCCCATGACCCTGTGTTCGGATTCAGCGGGTTGGAAAATGGATGGATGGATAGCAGTCAGCATTTGCTCACACAAAGAAATTGTGAACTGACTTCTGCAGATATTAAATATATACATGACAACAACATCCCTGGAATAGGAATATGCTACCTGTGGCATATTTGATGAAATGATCACCTTGTAACACAGTGAGCACCAGAAATAAATAGAATGAAGAAAAAAGACTAAAACAAATGTAAAAAGCATCCCCCAAAAACGTTGAAATGGCCTTTAAGTACTTCTACGTAATGACATTTAAGTGGAAACTATGTATTACTTATCATAGTATTAAATAATCCCAATTTCCCCAAGTCCAGACTAACAATCACATTTCAATTTTATGTTATACAGGTATTTAAAAGTGGGAAAATCAATCACTATTTTTTATAAACGATTAACACATTTGATTAAAAGATAATGGAGTATAAGCTGACATGAAAATAAGTGGAAAATAGCTGTGTCTAGATGTGGAAATTTAATTTTGCGTGTTAAGCTTTAAAGCTTCCAAGGCTATGATAATGTCAGGTGCTGCAGTATAAGAATAATAAAACGTGTACAAAAGCTGCATGGTCCTCTAATTTACAACATATACAAATTATACGTATCCTTAAGTTAAGTATTTGCTGTAAACTGTTACTTTCTAATGCTAAACAGTAAGATAAAATGCTTGTACTAGGCACTGTGGCTGAATATGAATGCTCTGCATGCTAAAGCTCTGGCTCACAGAAACTGTAGTGGTGTAAACAATACAACCATAACAATAGGTCACTTAAGTAAAAAAATATACAGGCTTCCTTATATAGCTTTTTAACACATATTTAATAATAACCTTTTCATATTAGCATAATATAGAAGCAAAATATAACATATTCACTGACTTCTATAAGAGGACACTACAGTTCATTTTATTTTCACTAGCATATACAGTAGATCGGGATGGGCACTCAGGTAGTCCATTTAATTATATCTTCCACACAGCACCATTCATCAGCATGTTTACCATAACTAACTAACGTTCTTAAACATGCACGATCCACTTCAGATTCATGGTGGGCCAGAGCTTATTCTGTCAGCACTGGGCAAAAGGCAGAAAACAGCCCTGTGTTTACATGTACAGTATATAATATTTGTAAAGCTTCACATTTTGAATTGCCATGATAGTGTCATGTGTCTTACCCAGCGTCTACAGAACAATAGCTGGCTTCTTTTGTCTCTTTTATTTTATCACTATTGCTTATTCTGATTAATATTTTTAAAACAAAGCCGGGAGTTTAACCGACAACACATAACTATAATTTATGAGCAAATGCTAGCTTCTGTGTCTTCCTGTATTCCATTAACAGCATTTTTGCTAAATACAGTACTTCATGAACGAACACTAGTAAACAAGAGTAAAATGACTCTTTCTCAACAAACCAAAAATCTTCTATTGGCAAAGAAGAATAGAATGGTATCCTCTTTTTAAAAACGGTGCATATGTATAATAGTCATTTTGGAGCTGAGATATGTGTTTTTCATTTTCTTTTCATACACATCAGGGTTTCATTGTGCAGGATTTCAGTCTGTCAGTAGTAGATCAGGAATAGAATACAGCAGTGTGTAAAGTTTCTTTCTCCCATCTTAATCTTACGTAAATGATTGCAAGCTTATGTTTCCTGTTCCCAACTCTTTAGATGCACCTTCCTCATCAAAACATGATTTAAAAAAATCTTAACACTAAATTGCTATTTTAATGGACAGATTGGCACAATGAACAGATGGTACAATTAATTGAAAATTTTCTTTAGCTAATTTATTTTTATTCTGGTAGTTCTGGACTCGTTAAGCCATTTTTCAAATGTTTAATGCAGTATTTCTAAGTTAATTATGCATGAATTATGACAGTTCACAAAAACTGCTAATTATTCATATTAAGCTATCTTTGCTCATTATGCTGTAAAGCAAGTTTTATACAGTATGTACAAGCAAATTGCCAAAATATGGGAGGCAAATGTGTCTTTATTTGAACTGGTGTGAAGAAATTATTTTTAAACACTGTTATACATTCTTTTTACTGTGTACAGTTTCATAGCAGAGTCAGATGAAACTGACCCAATTTATTTTATCATCAGATTTTCAAAATCTGATTTTAGTAATGTGAGACCTCCTGCTTGCTAAAGATTAAGTATTTAAGGAGTAGATAAATACTTTTGTCCACTTTTAGCTTTGCATAAAAGGGTATTGGCTACAATAATTTTTGCTTATAAACCTTTTGTTAACTAGTTGAATTGCATTTGTTAATTTACTTATATTTTGCCTTACCTGCCATGGTTGAACATTTCGGATGTTGGCACAGGAGTTGTTAAGAAATGGCCCCTCACCAGTTTTACATGCCGTCAGGTCATGAAGTGAATGTGCTATGGCATATACTGCTTTGTACACAGTATAAGGAGACCTTAAATCAGTTACATCATTATAGGCTGTTTTTGTTGTTTTGATATCCTCTGATCCTGAGCACACTCTGGAAGAAAAGTTATTTTGATTTGTGGCATTTTGAAATTTGCATTGAAATAAAGTTTCCCAGAATTCAACCATTAGATTATTTTGTGAATTAAAATTAGGATAACTTTGTTGGAGAAAGTTCTTAAGACCTGGGATTTCTCCTTTGCGGATCGCAATGCCTATTGTGCCACCAAAGGAAACAAAGTTCTCCTTGACAGCTAGGACTGCTGATGTACTCCATGATTCACTTGCAATCCATTGCTTTCCTGTGATGTTTTGCTGGACAACTTCTTTAACCAAAGCACTTAATTCTTCTTCAGATGAAAACACAACAATGACATTTGCACTTGATTTCTTAATAGTAGAGACAATCTTAAGAAATGTTACCTTCTCGTTAACAATGGGGATTGTTTCTGTAAATGCAATACAGCCAATCGTTTGTATTTCTTTAATAAAGTCCTTGAGAGCATTCTGCCCGTAGTCATCATCTGTTGCAATAGCGCCAATCCAAGTCCATCCATAATGTTTAATTATTTGAACAATAGCTTTTACTTGGAAAGTATCACTTGGAATTGTCCTGAAAAATGTTGGATAATCTTGTTTATTGCTTAAGCAGGAACATGTAGCAAAATAACTGACCTAAAAAAAGACAGCATTTTTACATATTTTTTTACATACCTAGTAGTCTCTACTATTTTAATTATGTAAAGTTTATGCAAAAGAAAAGCATTTATGTCCACCATGTGACATTCATTGCACCACTGAATTTCACTTTTTTTTGGCATTAACCTACCATGGGGATCTGAAAAACACTTAAGATCCTTGATGTGGCTATGGAATGTGAAGACAATGGATCTCCAACTATTGCCAGAACAGGAGGATATTCCTTGCAGTTATAATCAGTGATGTCTTCTTCAAGGCCACCAGTCAATGCTATAGTAGCTCTAAGACCGACAAGTACATTGTTACAGTCATCATATAATCTGTAGCCTAATGTTATGTTTGGTAAAAAAGTCTGGTTTTTGTTAATTTCCTCAATTGCAAAGATCATTGCCTGGGCCCGTTGGAAAACAGAAATCTCAAAACTGTTGAAAATAATGTACAGGAGTTATTTTAGATATTAACAAACATTCTGCTCTGGGTTTGCTGATTTGCCTAGTTATGTCTAACATAGGCTGTCTGATAAAAGAACATTAATAAAAATACATTTGAGAAACATGAATGTATCGCTGGAAACAAAGAACTTACCCATCACATTTCCAATTTTCGGGTTTAGAACGATAGGTTAAGTCTGGAGGTATTGTTTTAAAGTTTACAATGAACGTTCCACCTAACATAATATCTCCTTTTTTATATAAGCTATTCAGCTGAAACCTTTCCCATATTCTGCATTTGGATTCCTGAAGACAAAAAACTGGGAAACACAGTATTCCACTTGCAAGTAAAAAGTGTAGCATTATCACACAAGTCTTAAGATATGCTCCTGCTCTGTACCAAGGAACACAATTTATATTCCAAACATTGAAATTCTCAAGAGGTATTCTGTGTTGACATATGTATTGATGTATAAATTTAACAAGTCATAAGCTGATGGAAGAGAAGGAAATGCATTTTATTGTTAAATTTATGTTAATGCCTCTATTGAATTTTACTTTAATAAAATAACAATCATTTACAGAAAGCTGATTTTAAAACAGCATGTATTCCTTCTTCTTACGTGAACCCTTGGAGATTTTATACTTGAAGCTTTTGGTGCATGCACACATTATTACAGAAAAAACATTCACTTGAGTAAAGGATCACTTTTACTTAAATCTCTAGGCACTCTGTGCATTTTTTCCAATGATTTTTTTTATAATATCACAGTATTTTATATTTAGAAATGGCAGGTCAATTTGACTGCTGTATTTTTTCCTTCAGGCTTTTTACTAAGAGTCATTTGTTCATATTCAAAAGGAAATTTAAGATCAAAGCATGTATTCACTGAACTGCTCTGCTAAAATACACTTCATACAGCACAAAATACCGCAAAGTTATTTTCACACAAACCCATATGTCTGTATTCAATATATACAGCATTAACAAGAAAAATTTTAATGACTATTTAAACTGATATAAACTGCATTTTTTTATATTTATTTTGATTTGATCTGAATTACTTTGTTAATACTCTTTGGGGTTTAGAAAACAGAGTCAGCCACTGTACAGCACCCCCGCACTGTAAAAAATGTTGGTAAATTTAAATGGCAAAAATACTGTAAATGGTGAAAGTAAAAAACTTTTTTGAAAAAAGGGAAAGCTACCTTATGTTCTACTGAAAATTACCTTTGTGTCTTAACACAAGAATTCCTGAAGCCTATGCAAAAACACATTTGCTCATTGGGTTATAAGGCAGCAGTTCTTACCTCTGTACCATTCAAGAATACATGTAAGCTCCCTGTCAATTGACATTTGAGCTTGGGTTTTTAACTCATTGACAGCTACTGTACATGTAAATGAAATGTTTTTTTTCTTTGGTTAAACTCTTGAATAAAAGCGCACGTGTTTATTTGATATTTGAACTAAAGTCGTTACACAAATGTACACTTCTTGTCATTATTAGTATAACATGGAAAAAGTTTCTGCTTTAGGTACGTATTCAGTATTTCTTGCATTTCTCACATTTCCTTTCATCCTACACTTACCCAGATCTTTGTAGACACATGAAATGCATGTATTCCAAATAACAATATATTGTATTATTTACCCCATACAACTCCAGATCTCACACGCAGATAAGGAGCCTTGGCTTGAGCTGAGAGAAGTTTCTGCCCATGAGCTGAGCACTGTCAAGGTCGGGGATGGAACAGCAGGCTGCTTGCTGCATGTCATGATCGACTCATTTACAAAACAAAAGACACTGAAGGAGAGGTGTGAAGGGATTTAAGGTTGGCTGGGGTTACCAGTTGTTTCATAGGCTTCAGGAATTCTAGTGTTAAACAATACATTTCATTATTTTTTACAGCCAAGTTCTGTAAAAGCAATATTTTTCTACCTTCAAAATATGCTACATAGTATTTACTTACAGTTATACTGAAAAAATCGCTGTTAATTTTACAGTGTAAAACTGTTAAATAGCGAACGTAAACAACTGTAAAACGTAGAACAGTAAAGGACTGTTTCAGTAACATTGAAGTTACAATATTTGCATAAGGAAACGCCCCTTTTACCATATTTTTCCTGGTGAACCACATACCTTTTATCAGTAGGGAAAAAACTTAAACAAAGTTAGCACTTATTTTTCCCTGCATGCTGAAGGTTTTTTGAGGTTATGGAAGCTGATTTATGGTGGTATTCGATAAGGTGGCACACCTGTAAGACACCATACACCACAAATGCAAACTTTACTTCTCCACCAGAAAATGTGCCATAACTTCCTTAAACACTGAATTCCTTTCAGTGTGTATAACTAAATGATACATGATTGTTACTCATTGTTATTACTTTACTGATGCAAACTGGGTACTGGTGTTTGATCCTGACAATATTTTCTAATGGTTTACTGATGGTCATTTGATGATCCTATATTGTCCCTAGTGTGTGCTTGGTGTGTGGGTGTGTGTGTGTCCTGTGGTGGGCTGGAGCCCTGCCTGGGATTTGTTCCTGCCTTGAGCCCTGTGCTGGCTGGGATATTTATTATAGTGAATGGATTTCAGGTTATGGTTACACATTTCCTTCTGTTAGAATGTGATGTAAAGAAAAAAAGTTATTTACTACAAAGTTATACTGTAGACCTAAAAATATTGTCACCTTCTTTTTTGCGGTAAAATTCTGGCAACCACAGCTGCCAGTACTTTACCATAAATTTAACATTTTTTTTTTTTGCAGTGTGGAGCAATTTTCACTTTATGGGCCTTCTCAAGGGCCCTACAGAATAGTTATTGTTAAACTTATAAAGTAATGACTATCATGATTAATTTATAGTTTTAGTAGATGGGAAAGTTCTTAGATTATCAATCATTTCATATAATTGGAAGGTTATCATTATTCAAATTTAACTTGTAATAGTTGCTTTTACAAGAAATGCTTTAGAATATTTGTAACCACAAGTTAGTGCCATTAAAATGTGTGCAAAAATAAACAAAACCATTACAATCATGCATATTTATATATCCTGAATTGAGGGAGGAATTATCATTAGATGATAAGAAACAGAAGAGAGAGAGTCCAATATAGTATAAGAAATCCCTGGGTAAAGGAATTTTATCTCATTATTGTGGCTAGGCCAGAGAATGATTATTTTAGGTAATTAACATTAAAATACAATAACAAATGAGAAGGAATTTTTGCATATTTAAACACTGTCCTGTTGTTGTTAGTTTCATGTGCTTGAACTGTTGTTGACATAGTGAGTTTGTTTAAGAAAACTAGAAATTTCCCCTTAGGCCTCTAAATGTACTGTACGTAAAGAGTCTCAAAAAAAAATTACAGGCACCTTACTAGATGCCTGCCATTTTAACAGCTATTGCTGCTCTCGAGTATAGGGACACCTACTGCTTGGAAGGGAGTGTTGGGGCCGGATGGCTCAATTATATTATACAGAGTTCATCAAAAGTTAATAATTAATATAGTTTTAAGAACCTCCTTAGCTACCAAAATGCAGTGGGCAAAAGCTTTCAGAGCTAGTTAATTCATACGACTCTATTTTTTTTTCTGCATATTTTACAGTAAATTCTGTATTTACTCTTACACAGGAATAGGCTTCTGATCAGTATAGATCAAAATAGACTTGGATAAAATTTGAAGTTTGTTGATTATCATAAATTCAAGTTTTTGATTGTTCCTTGGATTTATTTTAAAGAGCTTGATTCATTTTTCTTCTGGTCTTGTTATTTGTATGACAGTTTTGAATTATGTTCAATTTTAATTTCATTTGATGCAATTGTTAATTTTTGGAATAGTTTTAGTTTATCATTTTGTTTTGAATTTTCCTTGTGACGCAGTTTTCACTTCATGGTTGCCACAATTTTGAGTTGTTCTTTTTTTTCGACTGCTCCCCCTGTTGCTATTTCATGACACCTTGTTGCTACAGGGCATATTCTGGAAGTCATGCCTCAGGAGTCATCAGCTAAGTGGTACTTAAGCTGGCACAACACTCCAAACAGCATCCAAGATTCTGGATATTCTCATATTATCGGAAAATTTAGGATTTATAATTTTTTTGTATGTTTTTTAACTACAAGTTCTTTTTAACAGTTTGGACTTTGGTTGCTTCTTCCAGTTTTGACCTCACGCTGCTTCTGATTAAAATGTTTTCTTGTTTTATTCACCCAGTTTTTGAGATTCACTTTATCTTTGATGACTCTTCAATTTCCTGATTCACCAATGATATCAGAATACTAATACAAAATTATCATATTAGCAATGATTAGTACACTGCCAAATTATGTGAATCAATCAATCTATTGTTAAATGCTATCCAAAGTGAGGTTGAGATTAGGTACTCAGACTATAAACAGCTAAAATGATCTCACCTGCCAACAGAAAACAGAAGTCACATGAGAAGTGCTCAACACTTTACCACCAAGAATGTGGAAAACACTAGATAAGAATGAAATGGTGGGCAGCATCTGAATTTGAGTATTGTTGTTAATCCCTGGAAGGCTGAAGTGCTCAGTGTAAAGATTTTTGTTACCGCAGCTAATGCTTCGCACATTTCACACACCATTGTATATGACTAGTAAATGTCATTTGTGTTGTTTTAACTCTTCCGCTAGTCTTGACTATGAGCTTCTTTAAAATAAATTGCATCATCAGTGCTTCAAAATATGTTTGTCATTGAGAGGTGAAGAAAGATCATATGTAAATAATTTTATAGACTGATACATATTAAATGCAGTGTTCTTTTGTGATAATACAAACTATCAGTCTGTTAAAGGAAAAATTAAAAACATGGACTTTTTGCCAGTAACACAGTATGGCATACAGCATTTAATGCACATTTTTGCTAATGACCGGCAGGACACCCAGTCTCTTCTCCTGATAATCCTGAGACCTGATGTTAAGTGTATATGTTTCACTAGTAACAAGATTGTTGAGATCCTTTGACACCCTCCGCAACTATGCAGCATGTATAGCATGCAGTGACACATCTGTTGAGGATTGCTTGTCCATCACCAAAGCAACTACAAGTTCAAAGCCTCCCCGCGTTGTTCAATGTGTTCAACATTACTTGTCTTCCATTTCCAATCATCCTACATTTACACAGATCGTTGTTTATACAGAACACACATGAAATGCATGTATGCCAAATAACAATATATTATTTACCCTATACAACTCCAGGCACCTCACATCGAGATAAATAGACTTGAGCTTGGAGAACTTTTTGCCCGAGGGATGGGATAGCAAGCTGCTTGCTGCTTGTGCTGATTGACACATTTGCAAAACAACAGACACTAATGGAGAGGTGCAAAGGAATTTATGGTGGCCCAGGATTACGAGTTTTTTCGTAGGCTTCAGGGATTCTAGTGTTAACAGTGACTTTCTATATTATTTCTAAGTCTTTCCTAGAGGATATGTTGAAACATTTTCTAAAACATGAGTTTCTTAATATTATTTCAGGAACAGCCTGCTGGTCCTGTGACTGACTCTTTTACATTTTACCATAAAAATAGTATTTTTTTTTCCCCTTTTTACCTATGTCACTCTTCATTTTCTCTTTCTTTTGGGTGGGGGTTGAATCTTCTTTTGGTTTGTTTCTTATTGGTTTTATCTATTATATTATTATTTGAATAGAACACAATTGTAATGTTCTGTATTTTTAAAATAAATATTATATTAAAAAGGATTCACCAATTAAGCACCAATTCTTTTTCTCTGTTCTCTTTTGTCTTCATACGTGCCAAAACTTTATTTTTTAAATAGATTAGTCTTATTTCATTGAAACATTAATTCAATTATTAGCATAAATAATAAACATATATATATTTTATATAATTTAATAACAAAATAGTAAACCCATATAAGTAATAACAGTATTTGGGCAAATCTTTTTGTTTGGGCATTGACCAAAACACCCTTCTCCTCAACCTCCTACATATACACATCCTGGCATAAATCTAATGTTCCTCCTAAACTAAGAAATACTGGACATTTTTTAAAGAACAATGTGTTGAAGAGTAAAACTGATACCAAAATCTTTATAGACTTTTTTAAAGCTACTGGAGTTTCATTGCAGATTGAAGAATTTGCGATCTAGTCATCTCACATTCTTTTACGGTACTTTAATTTTTATTTCCTCATATATATATTTCAACTAATAATCATGTTATTATTAGAAGATCTCAAGTTTAGACAAAAGTAGTTATTGACAGGTTAATTTCCTTATGTTGATTACATTCCTTAAAATTGGAAATTTTCAGTGATGTAGTGTTTGTTGATGATGCCTCAATCTGTGGGGAGTTTTCAAATTCTTCCTGGGTCTACCTAGGTGGGTTTTCTCCACATATCATGGTTTCTTCAAAAATTCAAACATTGTCAGGTTAATTGCTATTGTGAAGTGCAGTTTAGTTTCATGTTAGGTGAGAGAACAACAGATACAAACTATATTGTCAGTCAGATACAGAAAAATCATCAGACGGAGGGAAAGAAACTGCATTGCGCATGTGAGGATCTGGAGAATGATTTTTAATGGGTGCCATGAGAGATGTTGAGGTGGGCATTTACATGTTATGTGAGGGGAAGTGGTGTCTCTGATGATGGGAACAGTTGGGGATAGTGAATGTTTTGATTTTGCAGTAATTTATTCTGTGTTCATTGCTTTTCATTATATTAAATAATGCATTAACCAGAGAGGGCATGGATTGCTACTTTGGAAGTGAAAGGCTTGAAGCTAAATGCAAGTGCAAGCAGAGACCAAGTGATAGGTGGAGGTGACAGGTAAGTATGAATGGAAGAAGTGGGTGTATTGGTGTGCAATTTGAGTGGTAAAGGTATTGAAAGTAACATAGGCCACTGCACAGGAACTGCATGTGTAAACAATATAGTAGTGTGAAGGGAAGTCTGCAGGTAGCATACGTAATCTTTGTAGAAAATTTGTGAGAAGAGTGCAGAATGCTGATGTAGTAAGTGTAATTTTAGATGCTGGCAATTGAGTTTTTTTGGAGAAACTAGGAAGTTTTGCTGCTTTTGCCTCCTCATGACACTGTAGTGAAATAAGTGTATTTTGAAAATAGAAAGGATTTTTTTGTTTATTTAACTTTTCTATCCAGCTATTTGTCTGGAGCTCCTCTATTCATTAGGGCCTTCTTTGTGTTTAACTCTGGTTTAATCAAAATGATATAACATTTTGGAGCAAATATTGCAATAAGAACACCAAAGCTTGAAGCCAAAATGGCAAATATTTCCACAGCTACTGTATGTTTCCCTGGAGAGCTTATATAGGCGGGTATGAAAGTTAGCCAGACAGCACAAAAAATTAACATGCTAAAAGTGATAAACTTGGCTTCGTTAAAATTATCTGGAAGATTTCTTGCTAAAAAGGCAATCATGAAACAAATGGCAGCAAGCAAGCCAATATATCCTAAAAGGCAGCTGAATCCTGTTACTGATCCCAGGTCACACTCAAATATAACTTTTGAATTTTGATATTTTGTGTTTTTAGTGGGGAAAGGAGGGGCTGTTGTCAGCCACATTAGACATATTAGTGCTTGAATAAAAGCCAAGATAAAAACTGTACCCCTCTGTTGAGCTATACCAAACCATTTCATCAAATTATTACCAGGCAACGTGGCTTTAAATGCAATTATGACTACAATGGTTTTTACAAGAATACAAGAAATACAAAGAGCAAAGCTGACCCCAAACACAACATGTCTCAACATGCAAGTCACATAGGTGGGTTCTCCAATAAAACATAAAGCACAGAGGAAGCACAAAGTTAAAGACACCAGCAAAAGAAAGCTCAGCTCAGAATTGTTTGCTTTTACCACTGGAGTGTTTCTGTAATGCAAAAAAACTGACAGGACACCAAGTGATAGACAAGCTCCAAAACATGCAGTAGCTGTTAAAGTGATTCCCATGGCATCATCATAAGAGAGAAATTCAATTTCCTTCAGCACACATTGACTCCTATCCCGATTGGACCAGAACTCTGTCAAGCATCTGATACATTCTATGGCATCTATAAGAATAAACATTGAAAATTCTTTTAGAACAGTATTTTTTCATTGCTGTTAATAAACATAAATGCAGTAAGTTATAAAACAGGCATAATCTAAAATGTTTTTAGCATATAAGCACTGAAGACGACATCCATATATGGTAAGCATATTTGCTTATATCTCATAAAACCTAAACATTTATGCAATTTCATTATATTTTGCTATGGCACTATAAATGTGTGTACTGTATATTATTCCTAGGCCAGAGAAGAACACAGAAAAGAAAAAAAGGGTTTCTAAACCCATTTTTGATGCAGCATCTTCACATAGAAAAGGGTTATTTGTTTATCCCTTGATCTGTGTACGAGTATACAGTATTCCATATTTATCACTAGTGGTGGTCTGTACCTGTTTGATTGCTAATTTCTCCCTCTGCACATGGTATACAATCAAAACAACACATTGGCTGTCCCTTTCTGGTGGCTTTTCTGGTACCAGGTTGACAACTTTTACTGCATTCAGATTCTGGAATCTGAAAGAAACCAAGAGATGCAATTTATAAAGTAGATGAAAAGAGGAATAACTTGAACATTGATCACACTAATTCAAAGGTAACTAAAGTCCTGAAATTTTTGAACTATAGTACAGCATGATGTAACTTTAGAGTGTAAATTATTTTAAAAACATAAAATATTAATTAATTAATTTAAAAAAACATTATTTTTAATTAGAGTCAGGATCCCAATAAGCCGCGGTCTATTCTGACAACATCAGGTACAATGTCAGGAAACAGATTTCTTTTATAATTAACTATTTTTAATTAAAGTAACTAACTGGACTAAGCTTAATCAATAAATGCTAATCATTTACACAGATCATTTATCAGTATAATAAATAACTCCAACTGCACCACACACTGAGCATGATTTGATATAATCTGTGGGGGTTTTACAGGACCATGTAGCATATACTTGCTCTATATAGTACACTTGAATTTGAATTATACTGTATCTTTTAGACCAACTGAGTAAGATGGCAGCATGGAATGCACCAGATATGGCTCGCATCGGGAGTGCACCCTGCAAGGGATGGTCCTTTAATGATCTCAAACAGACAGAACCACATGCAACCACATGGCCCCTTTTTTGACTTTCATAGAAAACCCATGTAACACAGAAAGCATTCCATGCTGAAAATTAGCCACTGTTTCCATATAATGTACAGTATTTAATGTTTCATAGTTCATATCAATTATTCTTGATTTTACTTACTTCTTCTGTCCCAGAATTCCAATACATTTCTTGTGTATTAAGACTAAGTTCTTTTCCTGGTCCTGCTGATTCATCAAAAATTCCAATGGTTTTAACTTTAACACTTCCATCATCAGTTGGTTGCCAGTTTACAATGTCATAAAGAGCAGGAGGCTCTCCATTTTCATCAAATGACACTTTTTCTCCTAAATGATTAGTAAAGTTTACTCTCTTCAGGTAATGAAGAAGCTAAAAAGTTTGTATATACAATTAATACTACATGTACTTAATAAAAGTGCATTTTTTTTTTCAAACGGTTACAAATTTTAACCTTTAATAACAATACAGTGTTGCTTAGAGTAGGATGTTTTTAATTAAAATTTGGTTTACAAAATAATGCAGGCAGTTTTAAATTTGGAAACAGTATATTTTATAAAATTATGATAATAAATATGCATCCATCCAATACTTTTTTGAACACACTTCTTCCAGTACAGTGTTACAAAAGGTAAGAGCCTCTCCCAATGACAACAGGAACAATGGACCAATCATGGATGGGCACACTCGTACAGCCTGCTGCAGTTAGTCACTACATGCCAGTTTAGATTCGCCATACCTTATATATCTAGAGATGAAGGGGGAAACTGGAGCACTTAGAAAACCCAATATATTTAGAAAAAACATGAAATCATGACACAGATAGTTAGCTGATCTTAAGAAAATACTTCTCTGGGTAGTTCAATTTGCATGTCAAAGACATTTGTGTGGAGTCACTTGGGCAACTGTAAACTTGGGGCAATATGTGTAAATGTGTGTTTGTGTGTGAATATGCCCTAGGATGAATTGACACGTAAAACAATGTTTTGTTAATCAAAATGTCCAACTTTAAATGGATACTGCTTGGTTAATCATGGATTCCTTGTAGCTCTAAATTGGCCAAAGCAGATTTGAAAATGCATACCATACTTTTTATTATTAATATACTGCTTAGGCTCAGTAGAAGCAATAGTATTTCCAGCCATCTTTAACATGCTCTTTTGGCCTATATTTAACACATATTTTGACCTTTTAAAACAGAGCACTGATAAATATAAAAAATAACAAAATCTCAGCAAGTATTGAGCAGTTTTAATTTTAGTATAGTGTAAAGTAACAATGTATTAATTTCTTACTATGTCTTAATGTGTCTTTTAATCATGTTGCAAATGCTGCAGCTTTTTAAAATGAACAAGGAAAGCATTACATGTCATTAAGTTTTATTCAGTAAGATAAATGTTTTAATGACATTTTTTAAATAATCAAGTTATACATCATAGCAAACCTTTTATTGTAAATTATATTCACTGAATATTAATCAAACTTTGTTATATAGTAAAGTAGCACTTTTCAGAAACATCACTATGTGCATTACAAGAATAACAGAATAGAATGCAGTCCAAAATACTGTAAGGTAACTTCGAGTGCTGTCATATTATACTGTGTTCAAAATCAGCATTTTAACTTCTGTGAAATCTTTCCTTCCTTTCTGCCCACTTGAAGCAGTTATTAAGGTGTTACGTTAAATTTGTCTCTTACCTGCCATGGTTGAACATTTTTGATATCTGCACAACTGTTATTTTCAAAAGGCCCTTGTCCACTTTTGCAAGATATAAGATCATGAAGGGAATGTGCAATGGCATATACTGCTTTGTAAATGTTGTATCCAGCCCTTAAATTTGAAATTTCGCTGTATGCAGTTTGTGTGTCTTTTAGATTTTCTTGCCCAGTGCATTGTTTAATGTAACGTGCAGAGGTCTCATTGTTTTGATTGGTATTCTCCTGTAATTTACAGCCAAACATTTTTTCCCAGAAGAGGTTCAACAAACTGTTATTGGGGTCAGAGTTAGGATGAACTTGGAGGAGAAAAGGCTTCAGCCCTGGAATTTCTCCACTTCGAATTGCAATGCCTATTGTGCCCCCAAAAGAATGAAAGTTCTCCTTGACAGCAAACACTGCAGAAGTGCTCCACGATTCACTCGCAATCCACTGCCTGCCAGTGACATTTTGATTAACAATTTCTTTTATTAAGGAGAGTAATACTGCTTCTGAAGAAAACACAACAATGACTTTTGCTGTTGATTGCTTAATTATGTTAACTATTTGAAGAACCTTCACTTTTTCATTTACTTTGGGGATCGTTTCTGAAAAAGAAATGCAGCCAAATTTCTTTACTTCCTCGTTGAATGTTTTAATAGCATACTGCCCGTAGTCATCATCAGTTGCTATCGAACCTATCCAAGTCCATCTGTAATGTTTAATTATTTCAATCATAGCTTTTACTTGGAAGTTGTCACTAGGGATTGTTCGAAAAAATGATGGATACTCCTTTCTGTTACTTAAACAGGAACATGAGGCATAATAGCTTACCTGAAATAAAAAAGCAAAATGACAAATATTAGATAGATAGACTGCGTTGGGCTGGCGTCCTGCCCGGAGTTTGTTTCCTGCATTGCGCCCTGTGTTGGCTGGGATTAGCTCCAGCAGACTCCCGTGACCCTGTCGTTAGGATATAGTAGGTTGGATAATGGATGGATAGATAGATACTGTTGGCACCCTGCCCAGGATTGGTTCCTGCCTTGTGCCCTGTGTTGGCTGGGATTGGCTCCAGCAGACCCCCGTGACCCTGTGTTTGGATTCGGCGGGTTGGAAAATGGATGGATGGATGGATGGATAGACAGATACTGTAGATAGATAATTTAACAAATATGCAGGAAATTAATACAGTTCAGAGTAATACTAGAATCCATCTTTTGCAAATGCTTGCCATCATAAGAGATTGGTAAATATTTATCCACACAAGTTTCTTTCTGATGAATATGCAATGAAATAAGCTGAAAAGAGGAAAATCAGTTACTGAATCATGCAATATGTAATTTTATTCTTTGTTACATGGTAGGTGTTATGCCTCTGTTCCTAAAAAAAAATAATAAAAAAACACAACTTTTAACATTCAGTATATGTCTTTCTCTCACACTGCAGTTATCCTTCCAGGACTTAAACTTCTGGGAATCCAGAAACTGAGTATTATAGCAGAGATGGCAAGAACCAAGTCTTACAAGGACATTCACTTGGCATAATTAGTTTTGCCAAACAGTTTAACAACACGTCTTTGGGAAGAAATCCATTCAAATACACACAGAACATGTAAACCCCAACAAAGTGCACCCTGGCCAGGAATTATATCTGATTACAATCATTTTGAGACAGTATCATTGAATAACTAATACAAGTGTTATTATGAGCATTATAATTAATATTTCATATCAAACATGTATCATGATTTTTGTATAAGCTTGGTTGATTTTAAGTATTATACAGTACATACCTGAATGAGTGTAATTATATGTAATATGTGATTTACATATATTATAGCATTTTGTTTAAGCACAGTAAATATAGACTTTTAATTGTGATGGTTTCATTTTTACAGTTGAAATGGTTGACATTTTTGTAAATTCATCCAAACAAATTCACTCATGAAATTTTAATAGACATTATTATGTTTAAATTGTTGCTTCTTACATTAGAAACTGGACCAAACAACTTTTTCATAGCCTTATTAAATATAATTATGCTGTTTCAACAGCACTTTTATAAAATCTACTACATCTTTAAACTTTATATATTGGAAAATGTTTATATATTTCATCAATGACCATTTTTTTTATTATCTATGAACATTCATTGGCTTAAGAGGGTACACTTTAAAATAACCTGTATAAAGGTTACACTTCATAGTCAACTTTAAAAAACTTTACCATTGGAACATGGAAATGGCTTAATATTCTTGACATTGCGATGGAATGTGTTGACACAGGATCTCCAACAATTGCAATGACAGGTGGAAGCCCTTTACAGCTTAAATCTGTTACAATCTCATCATCTCCACTGATCAAAGAGGTTGTTGCTCTGAGGCCAATAAGTAAATTATTGCAATTATCATATAGCCTGTAGCCCAGTGTTATATTAGGAAGAAGATTTGGATTTCTGTTTATTTCCTCGATTGCAAACACCATTGTCTGAGCCCAGTGAAATATTGAGATCTCAAAACTGTAGGGAAGAACAATTTCAGTGAGTTTTGACGTATGCTGTACAAACTAGAACAGATCATTTCTCTCTCTGTCTTTCTCTGATCCCTAGCTGGTGTCTGGAGGAGGCAGTTGGCCACGCAACCGGTACACCACTGTGGGTGCCGCAGGATTTCGGACTTACCCCATGATATGTTTCCATGCTTTAGTATACAGTATAATTATAAATGTATCACTGCAGTTCACTTTAGTTCATCTTTAGTTCATCATTTTCATATATAACTTATAACTAGATGAATCAATTGCCTATTGAAAATATTTTTTTTACATTTTAATTTATATTTTCATTTAAACTTTCATCATATAGGTGAACAAAATTAAATATATTCGGTACCCACTTTAACACACAAATAAATATGTAATACTCACCCATCACATCTCCACTGATCAGGTTTTAAATTGAAAGAAAGATCTGGAGCTATTGTTTTGAAGTTGACTATAAAAATTCCACCTAACATAATGTCTCCTTTCTTATATAATCCATTAAGTTGAAATGTTTCTTGTATTTTGCATATTAGTTGCACAGAAGAACGAAAAAGAACAGTTAAGCTCAGGAGGGCTGCAACATATTTAATTTGTGTCATAGTTAGAGAATACAAAACTTATAATGCAATGATTTATGAACCTCCCTTATATAGACATCACCTGATTCCTCAGAGATGAGAGAGAAAACAAAGAGATGTAAAACTTTGGCACTGACTTACTCAAGTATAGACAATGGCAGGGTTGGCTTCAGTTAATAGACATGTTTCAAAATGTACTGAGAGCAACAGAACTGTTAATAATGCATTTCTCTCTAGCCATCCCTTTTCCAATCCTAATTAAATTCACCATTAAATTCTCTTTTGCAGATATAGTACCAATTATTTAATTTCAGAATAGACAAAGACAATAAATAATACAGGGGATATTCCATCTACTGCAAATATTTCAATAACTGTTGATTCTGTAATTTCAGAGTTTAAATATGTAGCATGAGATAAAGCCCATGACCTAGACTGAGTTACTTGTTAAAACTTCGATTGCAGACTATTTACTGTACCATTACAAAGGCAGTCTAAATAGCAAACAGATAATGAAGTAGTAATTTGGATTATTCCAATGCCCCAAAACAGTAGATTAAGTACTTCTTGATCTACAGGTTTCTTTAATTTCAGTGCCACTAAAGTGTCTTGACGAGATTTAATTAAAGCACATTCTCCCAGAGTTTACACACTTTATGTTTTGTTTGTGCTAGAATTGTTAAAAAAAATGTATATTTGCTGCCCATTAAAAGTGCAACAATGGGAAAATTGTGGCATATTGGTCTAAAACTTGCAGGATTGGTAAACCATGGTAGAGTATGAAAATGATTACAAACAGCACATATGCAAGTGATGTGTGTGAGCTATGCCCCCTGAACTTTCCCACATTGGGTATAAAAGGTGTCTGACAAAGGAAGCTCACTGAGTGACTTCTGGCAGTTAATGTACTCGTAGGCAGCAAGCACGCCCCAGTGAAAAGACATACAGTATGTTCAGCACTTTGAGTGAAGGAAAATTATGAGAGTGCGGGAAGGCAGATGATCTTTCTCTGACATCAGCATTTATATTAGATGGAATGTGAGTACAATGGCAGGAGTATAGCATCAGCTGGTAGAGGAGAGCCTGACTTTATGAAGTAAGAGATCTACAGCATCGTGACACAAAACAAATGGGAGGACAAACATCTCATGTGCATAGCAGGGATGGATCAAACAGCTATATTACAGACCCAAGCCCAAAAGCTGGGATTTGCCACATGTCGATGGGTGTCCACATGCACTGTTCAGTTCTATTTGCAACAGTAGGACTTTCTCAAACACCACCATTTGCTTTGGATATCCTTGACCCGCAACCAAAGGCATCTGAGGTTGCAATGGTGCCAAGAACGCCACCAATGGAAGGATGACTGTCATCACATTGTGACACAAAAAAATTTATACATCCGGCGCCGCCGAGACTGGCAGCCTTTTCAGCAGCTCCGTGTATGACTGTATGTGTATGTGTACTTTTCTACTTTTATTTTTCTATTTTTATTTTTTGATCACTCCTATCACTTTATTTTATGTGGATTTGTTCACTGGACACACTTACTTTTACAACATAAGCATGGATTTTTACACGCCGAGACTCGCCTATTCAAGTACTCAACTTCGAGCGCTGAGAACAAATGCCAGTGCCAGTGTGGTTCCCTGTTTACCCGACGAGGTAAGAAGGCGGTATCGTGGCAGCAGAGCGGGCACTAAGCTAAAAATGAAGCGGCTTGCGAGAAAGTGGTGTTTTAAGCCTTCGGTGCCTTCTGTGATTCTGGGGAATGTGAACTCAAATAAGATCGACGAACTGGCTGCGCTGGTGAAAAATGTCAGGACCTACAGAGAATGCAGTTTGTTGTGTTTTTGCGAAATGTGGCTAATTAACACCATCCCAGATGCTAACGTGAAGCTACCCGGGTTTAGTACAGTTAGAGCGGACAGAGATGCAAGTACCTGTGGTAAGCACAAAGGAGGAGGACTCGCTCTCTATGTTAATACACGGTGGTGTAACTCTGGACATGTTAACATCAAAGTCTCCACTTGCTGCAGGGACATCGAACTGTTGGCCGTAAGTTTACATCCCTATTACTTGCCCAGAGAGTTTGGACATGTCATTGTTGTTATTGTATACATTCCTCCTCGGGCAGACGTGGAGTCAGCGAGTGACATCATCCATTCTGCTGTTGCTAAGTTACAAACGCAGCACCCTGAGGCGCTTGTGCTAATCGCTAGAGACTTTAACCATGTGACGCTGGACAAAACATTACCTGCATTCTCCCAGTATGTGGACTGTAACACCCGGGGAAATAAGACTATTGATTTACTGTATGCAAACGTTAAAGACGCATACAGCGCCACCCCACTGCCTGCGCTTGGGAAAGCAGATCATAACCTGGTTCTGCTTCAGCCTCACTATAAACCAAAAGTGAGAGTCCTACCACACGATCATTCAGGAAGTGGACCCAGGAGGCTGAGAATACTCTGAGAGAATTTTTTGGAACTACAGACTGGGATATCCTGCAGGGATCTCATAGTGAGAACATTGAGGAAGTTGTTGACTGCACTACTGACTACATCAACTGTATGGACATTGTAGTTCCAGTAAGAACTGTACGCTGCTATGCTAACAACAAGCCATGGATTACAAGTGACATCAAGGGCCTTTTGAACCAGAAGAAAAGGGCTCTTAAAGACGGTGATCAGCATGAGCTCAAGTGCGTGCAGAAGGAACTCCGAGTCCAGCTCAGGGCGGCGAAGGAGCAGTACAGGAGAAAGCTGGAGCAGAAGTTGCAGAATAACAGCATGAAGGAAGTGTGGGATGGGATGAAGATCATCACTGGCTGCAGCTCGAAGCGGGGTACCACCATCGAGAGAGACGTGAAGAGAGCAAACCAAATGAACAACTTCTTTAACAGGTTTGACCACCCTAACCCACTCTCACTTTCACCTCGGAGTACTGCACCCTCCACACATCCTTCTGCTGATACCAGCATAGGAGAGACATCCCCACCCATAATTACAACAGCGCAAGTGAGCAGAGAGCTGAGGAGACTTCGTGCCAGCAAAGCAGCGGGTCCAGATGGAGTATCGCCACGACTGCTGAAGGTCTGTGCAGCAGAGCTGGGGGGTCCTCTACAGCGCATCTTCAACCTGAGCCTGGAACAGGGGAGAGTCCCGAGGCTTTGGAAAACATCTTGTATCACCCCAGTCCCAAAGGTATCACGTCCTAGTGAGCTGAATGACTTTCGGCCTGTTGCTCTGACATCACATGTGATGAAGACCATGGAGAGGCTGCTGCTTCACCACCTGAGGCCACAGGTTCAACACGCCCTTGACCCTCTGCAGTTTGCATTTCAGGAGAAGGTGGGAGCAGAGGATGCCATCATCTGTATGCTACACCAATCCCTCTCTCACTTGGACAGAGGCAGTGGTGCTGTAAGAATTATGTTTCTAGACTTCTCTAGCGCCTTCAACACAATCCAACCTCTGCTCCTTAGGGACAAGCTGACAGAGATGGGATTAGATTCATACCTAGTGGCATGGATCGTGGACTATCTTAAAGACAGACCTCAGTATGTGCGTCTTGGGAACTGCACGTCTGACATTGTGGTCAGCAACACAGGAGCGCCACAAGGGACTGTACTTCCTCCGGTCCTGTTCAGCCTATATACATCGGACTTCCAATACAACTCGGAGTCCTGCCATGTGCAAAAGTTCGCTGATGACACTGCTATCGTGGGCTGCATCAGGAATGGGCTGGAGGATGAGTATAGGGACCTAATCAATGACTTTGTTAAATGGTGCGACTCAAACCACCTACAACTGAACACCAGCAAAACCAAGGAGCTGGTGGTGGATTTTAGGAGGCCCAGACCACTCATAGACCCCGTGATCATCAAAGGTGACTGTGTGTAGATGGTGCAGACCTATAAATATCTGGGAGTGCAGCTGGATGATAAATTAGACTGGACTGCCAATACTGATGCGCTGTGCAAGAAAGGACAGACCCGACTATACTTCCTTAGAAGGCTGGCGTCCTTCAACATCTGCAATAAGATGCTGCAGATGTTCTATCAGACAGTTGTGGCGAACACCCTCTTCTATGCGGTAGTGTGCTGGGGAGGCAGCATTAAGAGGAAAGACGCCTGGACAAACTGGTGAGGAAGGCAGGCTCTATTGTTGGCATGGAGCTGGACAGTTTAACATCTGTGGCAGAGCGAAGGGCGCTCAGCAGGCTCCTATCAATTATGGAGAATCCACTGCATCCACTAAATAGTATCATCTCCAGACAGAAGAGCAGCTTCAGCGACAGACTGCTGTCACTGTCCTGCTCCACTGACAGATTGAGGAGATCGTTCCTCCCCCAAACTATGCAACTCTTCAATTCCACCCGGGGGGGTAAACGTTAACATTTAACATTATACAAAGTTATTGTCTGTTTTTCACCTGCATTATTATCATTCTTTAATTTAATATTTTTTATTGTATCAGTATGCTGCTGCTGGAGAATGTGAATTTCCCATTGGGATTAATAAAGTATCTATCTATCTATCTATCTATCTATCTATCTATCTATCTATCTATCTATCTATCTATCTATCTATCTATCTATCACATTGTGTAAGTCCCTGTTTAATTTAATGCAGCTTTATGGACAGACCACTGTGTGAAGCCACCACAGTGAAACGTTCTTGAAGGCTTGCATTTTGCAGAACCATATGAAACCCAGCACCAGGTATTATTGTGTGAGGTGACATTCCACTTTCAATCCTCACTCATGCACATTGCCATCATCTTGACCAGTCAGCAGCACATCACAGATCAATATATTCCAATAGGACAGTGCTTGACCACATGTGGCATAAATAGTTCTGCAGTCCCTGGATGATCACCACGTGCCACTTCTTCCCTGGCCTGCACAGTCACCAGATTTGTCACCCACTGACCATGTCTGAATCAAGGTTATTATAGTCAACTAAAACTAAAATCAAAACTGAAACTATTATTAAAAAAACATTTTCGTAAACTGAAATAAAATAATTAACAAAACCGAAAAACTAAAACTAAATGAAACTATCAAAGTAGCTGGAAAGACTAACTGAAATAAAATAATAATTTACTAAAATAATTTTAGTTTTCGTTTTTACAGTAAACGAATCTTCCACCACGAGCCGCCTGCATATATTCATCCAGTGAATGGTGGCTGGTGAAGGAGGACGGCTGTTCACATAGCATTTGCGGTGACACAGCAAGCTGAATATGCGGGTAAAGCGTGTGGAATAGAAAGTAATTTACGTACCGCCTTTTTTGTTGTATATGAAGATGTAATTCAAACGCCTGAAACTGGAATGTGGTGCTCAAAAAAAACTTTACCGTATGGACAGAAAAATCACAAGTGAGTAACGTTTTAGTTTATTTATAAGGTGCCTGCTTTTTGTTAACAGTAATTCACCTGCCACTTCGCATACGAAGTATAGAGAATGTATAATCATGAAAAAAATTCGAGATTTTGATGAATCTTGACATTTTAGACCTCCACAAGTCCAAAAATACAGTTTTTTGGAATTATGTCTGTGTGTAAACATGGAAACTCAAAAACGCAACTACACTAGAAAGATGGTTGAAATTTGGCATGTGGTCGTTACACCAAAATTGTAGATCTCTATTAACTTTTGGGCCAATTTCATCAACCGGAAGACCTTACCTGAACACATAGTAATTTTTTTTTTATTCATGCAGCTGCAGAGTCCAATTTAATCAACTTTACTTTTATAGTAATTGATTAATATATTATTAATTTGATTTGATTTGTTGTTGATGGTTCTTTAATTTACATAATATAATCATTGTCTTGTGGTTTACTCCTCAGATATCCATCCCCATATCTGAGTACACGAGAAAGTCGAAGGGAGAGCACTCCCAATTTTTGAAAATAAAATGGCACTGATTGATAGACTGACAAGGTTGTAATAGAAGATCAGCATATTGCTACTAACCAATCACTTTTGCTTTAAAAATGTCATTTAACAACGAAGAGATACAAACCTTGTAAAATTCCTGAGTTGGCAATGTCTCTACCGAACTACAGGTAAGTAGGCAAAGAGAGTCTGACAAGTGATGAAAAGCTAAACATACTAATATGTTTTTGTATTTATGCTATATTTATTAATTTATCTTTTTTAGTTAATATTCATCATTATTAATAGCAGATATTGTGAAAAGAATCCAATAGCAGAATTAAGTTTTAAAATATTTGTCCCCATTTTTTCAATGTTTCTCTCTCTCTCAAAATAGATAGTTGAAATATCATGTTCTTTTTGTTCTTAACATCAGCCATAGCATACATATTGCATACCAGGGATTTTTTCCTGCTTTGCCTCCAAACCTACTTGGGTAGGCTCCAGGTTCCTGTGATCCTGCTCTGGATAAGCAGGTTTAGATAATGTATATATTGTTCTTAATCTCAGACGCTGTCTCTGTCATTTTATGCCTGTCCATACTCCTATTACCTACTCTTGCTGTGCTTATTATGGGTTTACTGTTCTTATGGTGGGCTATTCAAGTCTCACTGCCTCTAACCTTGACACTACATGCTTGTTTTTCTTTGTTTCCCTCAGTGTAGCTAGGTGGGGTCTGCACACTGATTCAAGCCTAAGAGCCTTGTTCTTCCTAAGCCCCTGTGATTTTCATGGTCACATCTGTCATAACACAGTAGACTATGTTTTCTGATTTTTGATCTTTTCCGGCCTGCAGGTGGCAAAATTCTGTCTATAAATTGTTTGTGCCTGAGATGGAATCGGAGATCAATATGGCTGGTAGAAAATAACAAAGCTCAGTATTGAGATTTTTGAATGCAATATTGAAGGCATTCATTATAAGCACATTGTCATTGGAGCAGGATATGTTGTGTGCTGTAGACAATTAGAGTAAAAAACCCTCAAACCTTAAAATTCACCTAAATCACAAATTGGCCCATTCTGGGTAATAAAAGGAAAGGAAAAAAGTGCCAACAGTCAGCACAGATTTGTTCAGTACAAATGACATAGAACATATTTAAAAAAATTATAAAATTGTTCATATTCAGTATCTGGTTTTGATTATACTTGTTTTTATCAGACAAAAACAAAACCAAATAGTAAAGTGTTTCGTGTAGTGTAGTAAGCTTCCACTAACATTAAATTCATATTATATCCAAACTCCAAAAGTGCACAGTTCTGTCTCATTGTAACACAAAAACTAAACTGCATAGTAGTTCTTTAACCATACTATAATTACTAAAAATGAAACTGATATATAAAAAAATAAAATAGAAATGTCTTTGTAAAATAAAACTAAACTAAAACTAAAAATGCAAGCTGAAGGAAAACTAAAACTAAACTGAATTTCCAAGTAAGGTCAGAAAATATATAGAAATAAAAACTAATATAAAAAGGCAAAACTATAATAACCTTGGTCTGAATGTAGTCAGACGATGACTGATTTCCCAATGACTTCCAGCAGTTACCATGGATGAACTTTGGGTATTGTGGAATATGACCTGGACACAGACAGGCAGACACGTTTGATTTACCCCACACACGTTTATTGTGGTCTTCCATCACTACAATAAAGCTCTCACAAACCCCAATACCCCAAAGTTTTGACCAATACACAATGCCTTCAGCGGCACGGTGGCGCAGTGGTAGCGCTGCTGCCTCGCAGTTAGGAGACCCGGGTTCGCTTCCCGGGTCCTCCCTGCGTGGAGTTTGCATGTTCTCCCCATGTCTGTGTGGGTTTCCTCCGGGCGCTCCGGTTTCCTCCCACAGTCCACAGACATGCAGGTTAGGTGGATTGGCGATTCTAAATTGGCCCTAGTGTGTGCTTGGTGTGTGGGTGTGTTTGTGTGTGTCCTGCGGTGGGTTGGCACCCTGCCCATGATTGGTTCCTGCCTTGTGCCCTGTGTTGGCTGGGATTGGCTCCAGCAGACCCCCGTGACCCTGTGTTTGGATTCATTGGGTTGGAAAATGGATGGATGGACAATGCCTTCAGGCTGCCTCCTTCTCTCGTCCGAGACCTCTTCCACTCTTCTCTCCTGACTCAAGTCATTCTCTGAAGGTAGGTGGCCCCTTTATATAAGCACCCGGATGTGCTCCAGGTGTGTTCCCGGCAATCTCCCACCGACACACCCCAGTGTGGCGGAAGTGCCGGTTGTATCCCCGGAAGCACTCCGGGTGTCCCTGTTTGTCCTCCCCCCAGCACTTCCGGGTGTGGTGGAAGTGCTGAGGTCCAGTGTCCTCCAGGTATTGGGGTGCCCCCTGGCGGTGACCGCGAGCCCCTACAGGGTCAAGCTTCCCTGCTCTGTACCCGTGGCCCCCAGGGCGGTCGCCCCCTCATGGTCTGGAGGAGGCACAAGCCCTCCTCCGGTCTTCTTGGGTATCCCGGCTGGGTACCACCCCCATCCGGGTACCACAGTATGTATTGAGGCTGCAGGTCATACCACTCTACAAACCTACATCCAACATCCATTCCTTTCCATGCCAGACCGTGTACAAATGGTTATTTAGACCCATGGCGGATACACAAGGTACCGATTATTAAGTGTTCTGCATGTGTGACCAAGTATCTATTGCCTTTCTTGGTGTTGCAATATCATCTGCCAGTAATGTATGCTAACAGATTTACTGACAATCTGTTTTTATACATTTTCTTGGATGATTTTTGCAAGGAATAGTACTCTACATTACTGGTTACTTGATAACTTGCGGCTATTTCAAGCGTGAGTTGTCATGCTGCAGACATAAAAGATGCAAGCTGTTTTCTGTTGTTTTAGCGTACTTGCACCACATTCACCAGCAGATGGCATCTAGGAGCTCAAGTAATATAAATAAATTTAAACAAAACACTACATCACATTGGGTAGTGTGTGCGCAAAAGTGTAATGTGCATTGTAAGTGCACATTCTGTAAGAAGCGGACTGTTTAAATTAACCAGTTCACCCAGAAGTAGCCTGCGGTGACATACAGCAATCTTTTGGGGGGCAATGGCACAAACATGGAAGAGGAACACTTTCCAGATAATAGTTTGTTACATTAGATTAAGGCTTTGCAGACACAAGTTTTCTTGTGCACTATATCCATTTTTTTAAATAGTTTGGATGCATATTAGAGCCTGGAACATAGAAAGCATCTTCAGTGGGAGAGGGAAAGGGGGTATGGGATAACAAAGCCCACAGTGTTTTTGATTCATAAGAAATATGTATGATAGTGCATAAGCAAATACCCAGAACACCACAGGTTTGCACTCTAAGTAGCCAAACATGGGTTGCAGTGATCACACATGCTTAACAAGGTTCACATACACAAAAAAACCAATAAGCAGTGCTGAATACACAGCTCTGTGCAATGGGAGATCAAAAATGAGATCTGTGGCTGCTACTTTGCATACCAACAACAGGCAGATCTTTGGCCTTATTAAACAGATGGAGTGCTCATCTGTGCAAAAACCCAACCACACCAAGCGCTCTGAGCATCTTGTATTTGCATACCTGTCAGCACCATCATGCATTGTTCTGATTGTTACAATATTTATTAAATAGTCATGCTTAGAAATGTAATTTCAGCTCAAAAACTTTATTTGTTTTGAAGATAGTTTCATCACTTTTAATATCCATTACTATCCATTTTGAATTTTGCTTTGCTGGAATTTTGTCACACTTCATTGCTGCAAAACAGCATCTTGTCAATAACAATATTAAAGTACCTGCTAATTTTACGACATACATATACCCGCTCAAACCTTCATAATCTAGTTTGGGCTCATGGGAGGACTGGCACATTGCCCATCAGCAATGGGTGAAAGCAGGAAAAGGCCCTGGACAGGACACCAGTCCTGTGGCCCTGCATGTAGGAAAAAACCTACACAGATATCATTATAGATGAACCTACAATATTCTGCAATGAAAATGTGAGAAGATTAGGAAACTCCACACAGACTTGAGGAAAACATGCATCTCCACAAAGACAAATGTCTTGGTGCAGACGTCAACATTACACTGAATATGTAAGACTGCTGTTCTACCAGCTTTAGTCTTTGTTTATTATTATTAATAATAATAATAAAAAAATCAGAATAAGACTTTAGTCTCTTAAGGCTTACATATGCAAAACTACTTAATTGTGCATGTATGAAATTCGCCAACAAAACATTTTAGGTGGAAAAAGGAATATTAAACTGTAATCGCAATTCTTTATGAGACATGACTTGGATGTAAGGTTACAAACACTTTTAAGTGGTTACAGACCACAGAGAAGAACAGTGAAAAAGTGCCACGGTAACGGTGATATATGGCTCTTTACATCCCAAATTGCAATAAATACTTTCCAGACACAATATGCTACATCATCCATAAAAGTGCACAAGTGGGTGCAAAAGTATAATGTACATTGTAAGTGCACATTCTGTAAGTCACTGACTGTTTTAATACACCAGTTAGTCCAAAAGTAGCACACATTGACATCTTTTGGTGGGGAGTAACTAAAAACGGTGAAGGGAAACCACCTTTTATTACATTAAAGCATCAAGGAAACATCTGTCCCAGCTTGTACTGTAAATCCAATTTTTTAAGATAGTTTGGATGTCAGAGAAGCTGTGAACTGCACAATAAAATGTATATACAGTTGTAGTGGTGCTTATCTGATATGTATATACAACTTTCTCTCGCACACAAGATACTCTTAGATTGATAAATGAGCAATATGCGATTCACGGATACTTAATTTTGTCACATATATGACTTTGCAAGAGTTGGGGAGACCTCATTTCATCGTCACTTCTGTCTTAACACATTAAGGTAGTGTGCCATTCCGTTTGGGTGTTTCTAGCTTAAATACAAGTACAGTAATCCCTCCTCCATCGCGGGGGTTGCTTTCCAGAGCCACCCGCGAAATAAGAAATTCCGCGAAGTAGAAAGCATATGTTTATATGGTTATTTTTATATTGTCATGCTTGGGTCACAGATTTGCGCAGAAACACAGGAGGTTGTAGAGAGACAGGAACGTTATTCAAACACTGCAAAAAAAACATTTATCTCTTTTTCAAAAGTTTAAACTGTGCTCCATGACAAGACAGAGATGACAGTTCTGTCTCACAATTAAAAGAATGCAAACATATCTTCCTCTTCAAAGGAGTGCGCGTCAGGAGCACAGACTGTCAGAGAGACAGAGAAAAGCAAACAAATCAATAGGGCTGTTTGGCTTTTAAGTATGCGAAGCACTGCTGGTACAAAGCTGTTGAAGGCGGTAGCTCACACCCCCTCCGTCAGGAGCAGGGAGAGAGAGACAGAGAAAAACAAACAGTCAAAAATCAATACGTGCCCTTCGAGCTTTTAAGTATGCGAAGCACCGTGCAGCATGTCGCTTCACGAAGCAGCTGCACAGAAGATAGCAACGTGAAGATAATCTTTCAGCATTTTTAGACGAGCATCCGTATCGTCTAGGTGTGCGAACAGCCCCCCTGCTCACCCCCCCCTACGTCAGGATCAGAGAAAGTCAGCGCAAGAGAGAGAGAGAAAAGTAAGTTGGGTAGCTTCTCAGCCATCTGCCAATAGCGTCCCTTGTATGAAATCAACTGGGCAAACCAACTGAGGAAGCATGTACCAGAAATTAAAAGACCCACTATCCTCAGAAATCCGCGAACCAGCAAAAAATCCGCGATATATATTTAAATATGCTTACATATAAAATCCACGATAGAGTGAAGCCGCGAAAGGCGAAGCGCGATATAGCGAGGGATCACTGTACTCACCGTTAATGTGGACTGTATTGCAAAGTCACCTTCTCTCACATTGTTTCAAAAAAGCCACCTGTCATGTCATTACTCACATGTTTATTGAATTAGTCCACAAAATGCAATTCACTGAGGGACATGGCTTAGCTGTAGGCTACAAACCAATCCTGGAAGGGGAGCCAGCCCTTCATTGGACACAAACACAAATTCACAAGAGGCCAGTTTAAAGTCACCAGTTAAATTATCTGGCACCAGTGATGCACATGGGTCAGTTTTTTCTTTTTTTTAATAACCTCATTGTTGAGGTTGGCTGGACCAGGCCAAGGTGACAACCACTTAACACCTGGCTGTGGCAGACAGATGGTCATTTCCGGAGGGTGGGCCTGGGGAGCTGACAATCAGGATCCATAACTGTTTTGTCGTGTGGTGGTTGCAGCAACCCGCTCTATGAGTGCATGCTCCCCAACCTGACCTGATCTGACCATCCCATGATTATGAAAATGAACCTATACCAACCCAACCAGAAATAAAAATATAAAACAAAATGCAATGGTGACCTTAAAAATCACCCTGTAGTTGCATTTTTCTGGTTGAAGCACCTGGTATTGACACTTAAACAGGTTGAGTTATCTGTTTCAGGCAGCTGTTTCACATACCTCTATTTAACATCACTTACCCTGCTCAACTCTTCATTGAAACCCCTAAGCTGACATCCCCCCTCACCACCTGAACCAGAGACCAGGAAAATTTAAGAATCTAGACCAAATGAATATTCAAACAGTTTATCTTATTTATTTACACACAAAAATAAAATACAAGGATAAAAGATTAAATGCAAAATGTAAGTAATAATACAACAATTCGGCAACAATGACACAGATTCAGACCTTTCTATTTCAAGATGATCTGTGTGTCTTTCAAATCTCTTTAAGCCTATATCAAACATTTTTGTCTAGAAATGTTGAGTAACTCCTACTTCCTAATTTCTGTCTGGCCCTGGAACTTCCCCTTCTAGGATGGTGTAATATTTTTTTAAAGCGAACAGTACCCATAACACATAATTAAAATATACATTTCATTGCACAATTGATATGTACTTAGTTCTAATTTTATTTCTGCTTACATGCATTATAGACTTCACATTTACAATTATCTCAAAAGCATTATTTAGATTAAATAAGCTATTAATTATTTAAAAGTATAATACCCGAGTAATAAAACAGACTTTCCTTCTTCTTTTGAGCAAATCTTGATAGGAAAAAAATTAAAAACTGCTTACTCCAGACGTTCAAATCTTTAAGCAGTTAGTTTAAATGTTCATATCTTCTAAAAGATTTTGACAGGAAAATTTAAAAACTGTTTTTAGCTCAAAAGTTCAGATGTTAAAACAGATCTTGATAAGAAAAATGTTTTTTTTAATCCTCATGTCCAGTTTATTGCTTAAGTTTCAAATTTTCTAAAATAACACCAACATTTTCACAAGCCAATCTCAATAATTTTGCGCCTAGGCCTCTCATTGTGTTTCTAGCCCAATTGAGTTTTTAAGCCGAGCTTTTGCAAGTGAATTAAGATGATTTTGACTTGATTTTCATGATTGTACATATATTTGTACTGTATATAAATAAACACAAAAACAGATTTTTGTATAACATTCATTTTGAAAATAAAATAAGACTGCTTTTTAGCTTTCTCAAAAGAATCTGCAGATTTGTAAGTCTGATCCATTTGCACTAAAACAAACACTATATTTTCATTTATTTTAAAAATAATCAAGCCATACAGGCGGAGTAGTTATTCACATATTTTGACCTGCTCTCCCCATCAACACTTTCTTTGTATTTAGTTCCGGTCTAAGGAGAATGATATAGCATTTGGGAGCAAAGATTGAAAACAGAAGACCAAAGCTTGAGGCCAAGATTGCAAATATCTCTACTGCTACGGTATGTTTTCCAGGAGAGCTGATATAAGCAGGTACAAACGTTATCCAGACCGCACAGAAGATGAGCATGCTGAATGTGATGAATTTGGCTTCATTGAAGGTATCTGGTAGGTTTCTAGCAAGGAAAGCTAACAGAAAACAAATGCAAGCCAGTAAACCAATATATCCCAAAAGGCAACTAAAACCAATCAAAGATCCTACATGACATTCAAATATTATTTTGGAATTTTGGTATTTTGTATTTTTATTTGGAACAGGGGGAGCAGTCGTTAGCCATACTAAACATATAATGCACTGAATGAAGGCTGTGAAAAACACAGTGCCTCTCTGTTGAGAAGTACCAAACCATTTGACCATATTATTGCCAGGAAGTGTAGCCTTAAAGGCCATAATTACAACAATAGTTTTGACAAGAATGCAAGATATACACACAGCAAAGCTAAGGCCAAACACCACATGTCTTATTGTGCATGTTATATCTGAAGGTTTTCCAATAAAACACAAAACACAGAGGAAGCAAAGTGTGAGTGACACCAGCAACAGGAAACTGAGCTCAGAGTTGTTGGCTTTGACTACTGGGGTGTGTCTGTGGTGGATGAAAATTGCAAGCACACTTAGTGATAGACAGGCCCCAAGTGCTGAAGTTGCCGTTAGTGTTATTCCCATGGCATCATCATATGAAAGAAATTCAATTTCTTTTTGAATGCATTCACTTCTTTCATGGTTTGACCAATACTCAGGTGGACAGGTAAAACATTCTGTGGAATCTAAGAAAAATAAATTATTTATTTCAGAATGCTATTCAGTAATGTTAAGAAAGACGTATGTCAGATAATTTTAACTTGCAAAGATCAGTGTTTTTCATTTATTTATTAAAAAAGCATTATTTATGTTATACATATACATATATATTCACCTATGATGGCCAGTTCTCTACTTGGGTTTAGGAGCAGAATTAAAAAAAGACCATTTTCATTTCAAGCATATAAGCTATAAAAAGTGACATTTCTGTAGTCAAAACTTAAATTAAAAGACCAATCAAAAAGAAAGTGTTATGCTATGCTAGGTTTTAGATGTTTTTTTTCCTCTGGCATTATTAAACACAGAGTAATCATTGTAAGTATGCTAGCTATTTAACACGGGAATGATACTTTAGAATAATGAATTAAGATCAGCTGGTTAACTGTACCATTCTGACTGCTGATTTCTCCATCTGCACATGGAATGCAATCAAAACAACAAATTGGTTCCCCTTTGCGGGTAGCTTTCCTTGTACCTGGCAGGCAGCTTTTGCTGCAAACGGATTCTGGAACCTGGAAAAGAAAAGAATACAACTGTTTAATATATGATGTATATGTATTTAATTAATACTGGAATCAGAATCAGAACTTGCAGTGATATTATTATTAGCAGCTGTAGTTAATGATTCTTATGCTAACCATCAGGGACACTTACAGAGCAAATCAGGTTCAGACAAGACCCAAGACTAAATTAATATGATTCAGGCAAGAGGTTTGATTTCTCCAATCCATGAGGAGAAAGGATGTCATACGCTTTCAGAGCTATTGGTTTTGACAACCAGTCTGGTTCTCCCTAGTGCAACAATATGACAGTGTGAACACGTAGGTACAACTGTTGCCACTAGAGGGATCTCGATATAGTCAGTATTAGAACTTTTTAAGTGTGTAGTGGTAGGATGTTCTACCATGTTAGCCATTATGGATGCAATGAGAAGTTAAGCAAAATGACACCTTTTATTGGCTAACCGAACAGATTACAATAGGCAAGCTTTTGAGGTAACTCAGGCCCCTACGTCAGGCAGTTTGTAATTGTGATTTCAATCATATAAGCTTGCCTATTGTAATCTGTTCAATTAGCCAACTTATTATGTGGTAACTGGTAAATCTGGAAATGCATGTGATGAAATAATAGAGGGCCCAGACTTAAATGTTCTTCCAACCAGAGAAACATTGAGCATGGAATAGGAAGTTAGAGACAAGTGCTCAACTGGCTGGAGAAATTAAGGCTAGCATAAGAGAAGGAGATTGTGAATTAATTTTGGGAAAGTGGACTAGCTAACCTCTGGTATAGTCAGGAGCTTCTTTTATATAGTTAGGCATTGTGTCTCATGTATTGCTCCTTTTTACCAAGTGTAATTATTGTTTCTTTTGTTAATGCACCCCATTTTTATTTTGGTAGTTTTATCATCTGTGTCCTACTTGACTCTGGGGTCAGGCTGCAATTGTCTCAAAAGCCAATAGAGTGAACACATTCCACTATACTTTAATAATTAATGTGTGATGACTCATACAACGTAGTAATTTGTCATGCACGTACATCTGGGGATCACCTTCCTGGCTCTGATGAGTTAAGCAGCACCACTCTGAGACACAAGGGGGCACTGTCGCTAACTGTATCATCTCTCCCAGCCGCAGTTCCAAGAAGACAACAAAGGATGAAGCCTAGCCCTACTTATTGCACCCAGAGCAGGCAGACACCATAAAAATGAGCGGTCCCAGAATGGTGTCATCCATTATGACTGGACCTTCACTAAGGACAGAGCTTCTATGTGATGGAATCCTTTATTCCAGACCAGAGAGTCTTTTGTTTTTGGGCCTTTATGGCCAGTATTTACATTGAGCCTTAGGGCACTCTTTTTCTTTTATCTAAAAATTAAAATAGGTTTAATTTTGCTTCCTTTTTGGCAATTCGTGGTCTGTCTACATGGTCACACATGGCACAGTTGGCAGGGTAAGTGATGTGTTACCATGTTTGCCCTCCACTATAACATTAGGCAGAGACCAGGCACAGAGAAAAAGTGACAACAACCTGCTGCACCATTATCATGCCTGGGAGCAAATCCTGGCCATGGACAGTACCCCATTGCCTGAAGGTAATTCCTCAACATGCAAAAGAGCAGGTAAGGGCAATTTCCACATGGTAGATGCACCACTGCAGTCATAGAGACGGCATACCCACCAGTGACAAGAGAATCGTCCTTGGGGTCTGTGGTGGATGCCAAGCCGGACTGAACTATGCTGATCGTCCATGATATGCCCAGCCAGAGGTCATAGTTAACGAGCAGCTGTATCACCTCCCAGAGGCAAAAAAGGCAGAGATTGAGTTGGAAATTAAATGTATCATTGTGGAAAGTAACAGTCCCCGATGTAGTTCTATCATTGTTTCCCCAGTCCAACAGGAGTTGGTGCTTTTGCATTGATTTCTGTCTGCCTTTCCTGGTCTCCTACTTCAATGCCTATTCCATGCCAAGGCTGGATGACCTTCTGGAACGCCTAGGTAGTGCTTGGTTCCTATTGACCCCGGACATGATGAAGAGCTATTGGAAGATCAACTGATTTGACTAAGTGAAAAAAAAGACTGCATTTAGCATTCCCAGTGGACACTGGGAGTACCATGTCCTACCCTCTAATGTCTGTTGGACAGACTGCTCAGTCCTCACACTGCTTATAGTATTGGTTATCTATTTCAGCGCCTGGGAGGAGCACATATAGCATGTCTTGGCCATCGTCCACACCATCTGTAATGCAGGTCTGCGAATCAACTCAAAAAAGTGTCATTTTGGGCTGACCAAGGTTAAGTATTTAGGCTACGTGGTTGGTGTAGGACGTATCAAGCCAAGGTTGCTGCCATTCGGAACTGTCTCTGGCCGCAGACCAAAAGACAAATTCAGGCCTTTTTAGATCTTTCCAGGTACTATCAGAGGTTTGTAGCTTCTTGAAAATGAATGCTTCTTGAAACACCTTGCACGAATTTGGCCTCTAATATAGTGGCATGAAATCCTCAGACAGAAAATACATTCTGTGACCTAAAAATGACCATTATGTTGATTTCAATATTAATTAGCCTAACTTTGTTCTGCCTTTTCTCCTCCAGACCCATGCTTCAGACACTGGCTAGGGTGTTGTGTTCAGCTAGGTCATCAACGGAACCAAACACCCTCAGTATACCTCAGTTGGACACTGTTGGACCAAGAGACAAAATATGCAGTGTTTGAGCGGGAGTTCCTTGCCATCAAATGAGCTGTAACCCAACTAATGTATTACCTTTTGGAGAAGGAGTTTGTCTTGGTGACCATCCACTCCTCTCGGCATTAGCTGTGTTCCCAAAATAACTCCAAACCCTGGGTTACCCATCATTTTCTAAACCTACAGCCACAAAAATACATGATTTAGTTTGGATGTGGGGTACTCCATGTCAACGCTGATGCTCTCCCTTGGACACACTACCTCTCAGCTAGGACCGCCTGACCCTCAGGATTGAGTAAAGGGTGGCCTGTGTCACACATGTGCACCTTGGGATCACCTTCCTGGCTCTTCTGAAGTAAGTGGAACCACTCTGGGGCAAAATGAGACACTGTTGCTACACTGTATCACCTCTCTCACCTGCAGTTCTGTGAAGACACCCAAGGAAGAATCCTAAACCTGCCCATGGACCCCAGAGCAGACTCCGCCCCTTTCATTGTTACGCCAGTAAAATAAATGGTTGTGTCTTAATATGACTTGACACTCAAAAGGGACAGCGCACCAGTGTGATGGAACCCTTTACTCCATATAAGAGAGTCTTGTTCTTGGGGTGTTCGAGTCATTTTTAAGTTTGTGCCATAATGTGCCATTTGTTTTGTTGATCCCAGTATTAAGTGGTGTGGCCCGGATTGTGCCTCAATACTACTTTGTAGCAATTTGTAGTCTGCCTACCCAGTCACATTATAAAAAAAAAACTATCATTTGATTACATTAAATTATGCACATAATGTATGTTTAAAGTAAATTGTTGGAATGTTCCTTTACTCTTGAGAAAATGGAATGGTTTTCAATAATACATGTTGTTTGATGACTTACTGAGGTACAGTATTCATTAGGGCCACAGTTTACAGTGGTGTGAAAAACTATTTGCCCCCTTCCTGATTTCTTATTCTTTTGCATGTTTGTCACACAAAACGTTTCTGATCATCAAACACATTTAACCATTAGTCAAATATAACACAAGTAAACACAAAATGCAGTTTGTAAATGGTGGTTTTTATTATTTAGGGAGAAAAAAAAATCCAAACCTACATGGCCCTGTGTGAAAAAGTAATTGCCCCCTTAACCTAATAACTGGTTGGGCCACCCTTAGCAGCAATAACTGCAATCAAGCGTTTGCGATAACTTGCAATGAGTCTTATACAGCGCTCTGGAGGAATTTTGGCCCACTCATCTTTGCAAAATTGTTGTAATTCAGCTTTATTTGAGGGTTTTCTAGCATGAACCGCCTTTTTAAGGTCATGCCATAGCATCTCAATTGGATTCAGGTCAGGACTTTGACTAGGCCACTCCAAAGTCTTCATTTTGTTTTTCTTCAGCCATTCAGAGGTGGATTTGCTGGTGTGTTTTGGGTCATTGTCCTGTTGCAGCACCCAAGATCGCTTCAGCTTGAGTTGACGAACAGATGGCCGGACATTCTCCTTCAGGATTTTTTGGTAGACAGTAGAATTCATGGTTCCATCTATCACAGCAAGCCTTCCAGGTCCTGAAGCAGCAAAACAACCCCAGACCATCACACTACCACCACCATATTTTACTGTTGGTATGATGTTCTTTTTCTGAAATGCTGTGTTCCTTTTACGCCAGATGTAACGGGACATTTGCCTTCCAAAAAGTTCAACTTTTGACTCATCAGTCCACAAGGTATTTTCCCAAAAGTCTTGGCAATCATTGAGATGTTTCTTAGCAAAATTGAGACGAGCCCTAATATTCTTTTTGCTTAACAGTGGTTTGCGTCTTGGAAATCTGCCATGCAGGCCATTTTTGCCCAGTCTCTTTCTTATGGTGGAGTCGTGAACACTGACCTTAATTGAGGCAAGTGAGGCCTGCAGTTCTTTAGACGTTGTCCTGGGGTCTTTTGTGACCTCTCGGATGAGTCGTCTCTGCGCTCTTGGGGTAATTTTGGTCGGCCGGCCACTCCTGGGAAGGATCACCACTGTTCCCTGTTTTTGCCATTTGTGGATAATGGCTCTCACTGTGGTTCGCTGGAGTCCCAAAGCTTTAGAAATGGCTTTATAACCTTTACCAGACTGATAGATCTCAATTACTTCTGTTCTCATTTGTTCCTGAATTTCTTTGGATCTTGGCATGATGTCTAGCTTTTGAGGTGCTTTTGGTCTACTTCTCTGTGTCAGGCAGATCCTATTTAAGTGATTTCTTGATTGAAACAGGTGTGGCAGTAATCAGGCCTGGGGGTGGCTACGGAAATTGAACTCAGGTGTGATACACCACAGTTAGGTTATTTTTTAACAAGGGGGGCAATTACTTTTTCACACAGGGCCATGTAGGTTTGGATTTTTTTTCTCCCTAAATAATAAACACCATCATTTAAAAACTGCATTTTGTGTTTACTTGTGTTATATTTGACTAATGGTTAAATGTGTTTGATGATCAGAAACATTTTGTGTGACAAACATGCAAAAGAATAAGAAATCAGGAAGGGGGCAAATAGTTTTTCACACCACTGTATATTGTACAGTTATATAACAATTGGTACTTTTAACACAAGTGAAATCTGGGAAACTTACTAAAAAATTTGAAAGTAAAGAAATTTAGCCTACCCTTCCAGTAGCAGAGTTCCAGAAAATATCTTTTTCATTAAGTGAGAGCTCTTTTCCACTCTGTGATTCATCAAAAAGGCCAACAATTTTGAAATCCACTGATTCATCATTGCTTAGCTGCCAATTGACTATATCATAAATTGCAGAAGGATCTCCATTTTCGTCAAAAGTTACTCTTTCCCCAAGATGGTTTACAAAATTAACTTTTTTCAAGTAATACAGAAGCTACAGACAAGGGACAGAGTATTTGTTAAATATTAATGAGTATACTGTATCTATAGTCTCTCATACATACTGTATATACTTAAACATATATTCATAAATGTTTTTAAGCATATATGAAAAAACAGTTTACAGTTACACTTTATTCTTATTTATACACTAATATCATTCATTTTCAGTCACAGATAGCTTTTTTCATTTACATAGCTATTCATTTTTTTTTTTTGCATTTGTGAAATGTCAAGTTTGCCAGTGACATAATAAAGGTGTGGGCCTTATTTTTATGGACCACATGAGTATGCATTTATTTGACAATGACAGTGGCAGTATGTTTAGGAAGTGAGGTGTACATATAAAGCAAATTAGAAAGAAAAATTTTCATCATTATTTAGGAAGTTTACATGGCATCCTTTGCAAATATGATGGATTTAAGCTAGTCCCAAGAGCAGTGGTAATCAGTTCTACATCTAAGCCATTGTGATGTGGAGGGTTCTTTCTGTTCACCAAAATTATATTGCAGCCTATTGAAATACTGTAACAAAGCAACTAAAATGGGCTGACCTTTCTGGATGGATGTTCTGTCTAGGACGACTCGCTCAATAGTAATAAATGGATGCTGAAACTACAGGGAATCTAATAAAACAGCAAAACTATTATAGACATTCAAAATAATCAGTGGCAATGGCAAAGTATAGTCATAACTATGGCACCTTTAGAGTGTGATCTGCCTTGATTAGCACATTTTTATTTTTTATTTAAAATTTTGAAAATATATTGGTATTTTTGTAAATGATTTGGTTAAAATGTAATGAAGTATAAGCTAATATGATTAAAAAAATGTCAGGTTGAAATTTTGCACATTAAAACTGCCAAGGCTATAACAACTTAGTGATTTCCCCATCTGAATGTGTGTGTCAGGAGCTGTAGTACATGAATAATAAAACTTGTACAAAAGCTGCATGGTCTTCTAATTTAGAAAATATACAAATTATACCTACCTTTAAGTTTACATTTTACTGAAGTATTATTTGTTGCACACTTATATGTTTTTAATTCTAAACAGCAAGATGAAGTGTGGTATGCACTGTGGCTGAGGGTAAATGCTTTGTATGCTAAACCTCTGGCTCACAGAAACTGTAGTGGTGTAATGAATTTATAGTTCATTAGAGTAAAGCAATATACAGTTTTCCTTATAAGGTTTTATAGCCCATATAATCTTTTTATTTTAGCATAATTGTTTTAGCAAAATAGGGTATAACAACATATTCATTGACTTCTGTGCGAAGTTGCACTTAAAGCTCAGTACATTTTATTTTCAGTAGCATATACAGTAGATCGGGGTGGACATCCAGGTAGTCCATTTAATTGTATCTTGCACACAGTATGTTTACCACCATAACTCACATTCTGAAACATGCATAATTCACTTCAGATTCATAGAGGGGCCAGAGCTTATCCCGACAGCACTGGGCACAAGGCAGAAACCTTGGAATCTTGGAAATGCTCACTTTAAATTAATTATTTGAAAGAGTAGATAAATGCGGTCTCATCCTTTAGCTGCGCATAAAAAGGCATTGGCTGAAATAACGCAGATACAAAAAAAGTACTTGGATTATTTCATGTGACCTTTATATATTTTTGGGCATTGAATTCAAATGAAAATCATTTTTCTCCATCATATAACTTTTTTTTCAAAAAACATATATTTTAGCTGTCATTTATAGATGTTTTTACTGTTTTCTTACTATAATAACTGAATATTAATATTTTATTTGAATTGTGATTTGTTTGGATTTCATATTTTCAAATATTAAAATCGGTGGTTAAAACAAAAGACTTATTTCATTCAATAATAAGGTTCATATGTGGTGGAGACCTTAAAGTTCTGCATATCACTCTGGGTCAGTAGTCAGGGCATGCAAACTTTTAGTATTTTCTCTGTGAATGGGACAGCAGAGCCAAACATTTACATTGGGCTCAGAAGGAATGGCTAGTTAGAAAAAAGCTACAGCTTGGAGCCAAACACATCATCAGACCTAGCTAGGTGGATCCAGAAAAAGTGCTGCTACCACTGCTTCCTATTAAGCTTGGTTTAACTGAAGCAGCCATGTCAAAAGATGGAGTCTGTTTGATGTATTTATGTGAAAAGTTTCCAGGTTTGTCTGAAGCTAAATTAAAAGAGGGCATTGAGTTGCAACACAAGTCTTAAAGTTTACTTTTTGGATTCGCTTTTGGAAATTTTTCATGAAAATCTTGGAGCGGTAAGTGAAGAGCAGAGAGAACGATTCTATCAGGATATCAAGGACACGGAAAGATGGCACCCGGGATGTTGAGGTGTCAGTAAGATGGCATCTGCTGGATGATTCATAAGGAAAAAGTGTACAAACAAAGTTTTGATCAAAAAAATTAGGAAGTGACAAAAAACTAGATCAGTTATATGTAAGTTAATGAATATGTATTGATGTTTTCTTTACATATGTTTAAAAATATTAGATCGACCAAATATGTTGATTTAGAACGATATTGCGTACATAAATAAATTGTATTAAATATGATAAGATTAAAACATTCTAATCATATTTTTTATTGTGTTTACAAAACCAAAAAGAAATAACTACTCACAATTAGAAAAACGTTTTATGAGTTTAATTTTTAGGCCTTTGTGACATTCCCCTAGAAGCATTTAGTTAACTAGAGAACCAATACAGTATTGAGATACTGAAAGTCACATTCAACAGGCATTTATTATAATTTCTTTTAGTTTTAATGGCATTATTAAGTAAAATAAATAATAAAATGATTTCAACTGTCATTGAACTAACTTAATTCTGTTCAGGATAAAGAGGACTGGAGCTTATCCGTGCAACCAAAAGTATTAATTAGAAATTGAATCTGAACAGGCTGGCAGCTCATCAGTGGGCACACTCAGTCACAGAGGGCACGGTTAGAGTCACAATCTCCACATATAAAGTGGCTGGGCCCAAAATCAAACCCAGGATTCTACATCTGTGATGCAGCAGTGGCAACTGCATAATAAACTTCTACACCTATTATAACTAGTTTATACATGAATAGAAAAATGCACAGCAATCATCTTGAGGATGTTTTATCATCAATATAACAAAAAACATTAGAAATTTGATATTTGTAAGAGTCAAAGTTGAATGGCATTTGTTAATTTACTTATATTTTGCCTTACCTGCCACGGTTGAACATTTCGGATGTTGGCACAGGAGTTGTTAAGAAATGGCCCCTCACCAGTTTTACATGCCATCAGGTCATGAAGTGAATGTGCTATGGCATATACTGCTTTGTACACGGTATACGGCAGCCTTAAATCAGTTACATCACTATAGGCTGTTTTTGTTGTTTTGATATCCTCTGATCCTGTGCACACTTTTGAAGAAAAGTTATTTTGATTTGTGGCATTCATAAATTTACATTGAAATAAAGACTCCCAAAATTGAACCATTAGATTATTTTGTGAATTTAAATCAGGATTACTTTGCTGGAGAAATTCTTTAAAACCTGGAATTTCTCCTTTGTGAATCGCAATGCCTATTGTGCCACCAAAGGAAACAAAGTTCTCCTTGACAGCCAGGACTGCTGATATACTCCATGAGTCACTTGCAATCCATTGCCGTCCTGTAATATTTTGCTGCACAACTTCCTTAACCAAAGTGCCTAATTCTTCTTCAGATGAAAACACAACAATGACATTTGCACTTGAGTTTTTAATAGTAGAGACAATCTTAAGAAATGTTATCTTCTCGTTAACAATGGGGATTGTTTCTGTAAATGCAATACAGCCAATCGTTTGTATTTCTTTAATGAAATCCTTGAGAGCATTCTGTCCGTAATCATCATCTGTTGCAATAGTGCCAATCCAAGTCCATCTGTAATGTTTAATTATTTGAACAATAGCTTTTACTTGGAATCTATCACTTGGAATTGTCCTGAAGAATGTTGGATAATCTTGTTTATTGCTTAAGCAGGAACATGTAGCAGAAAAGCTGACCTGAAAAAGAACATTTTTACATATTTTTTAGTATTAGTAGCAGTCTGTAGTACTTCAGCTATATTAGGTTTTTGCAAAAGAACAGCTTTCATTTCTGAACGGTTAATATCTTCCCATTTTTCTGTCCACCATGTGACATGCATTGCACCACTGCCCTTCACTTTTATTTGGCATTAACTTACCATGGGAATCTGAAAAACACTTAAGATCCTTGATGTGGCTATGGAATGTGAAGACAGTGGATCTCCAACTATTGCCAGAACAGGAGGATATTCCTTGCAGTTATAATTAGTGATGTCATCTTCAAGGCCACCAGCCAGCGCTATGGTAGCTCTAAGGCCCACTTGCACATTATAACAATCATCATATAATCTGTAGCCTAATGTTATATTTGGTAAAAATGTCTGGTTTTTGTTAATTTCTTCAATTGCAAAGATCATTGCCTGTGCCAGTTGGAAAACAGAAATCTCAAAACTGTTGAAAATAATGTACATGAGTTATTTTAGATACTAACAAATATTCTGCTCTGGGTTTTCTGATTTAAAGAGTAGTGTCAAACCTAGGTTGTCTGACAAAAGCATGAAAAATAATAAATTTGAGGTAAAAAATGAATATACAAGAAGAACCAAATAACTTACCCATCACATTCCCAATTATCAGGTTTAGAAGTAAAGGTTAAGTCTGGCGGTATTGTTTTAAAGTTTAAAACGAACGTTCCACCTAACATAATATCTCCTTTTTTATGTGCGCTATTCAGCTGAAACCTTTCCCATATTTTGCATTTGGTTTCCTGAAGACAAAAAACCGGGAAACCCAGTATTCCACTTGCAAGTAAAAAGTGTATCATTATCACACAAGTCTAAGATATGCTGCTGCTCCATACCAAGGAACGGAATTTATATTACAAACATTGAAATTCTCAAGAGGTATTCTGTGTTGACAAATATATTGATGTTTAAATTTAGCAAATCATAAGCTTCAGTACTTACTGTATGAAATAAACAGAACCACATAAAAAATGCTGAGGAGGACTCAGTACAGCACTGGGTTATGAAGGGTGACTTGTAGTGGTCTATGAGTGCTGAAAGGCCAGACCATGTTGTGACTCTGACACTTACCTTTTTATAAACAACAAAATGTAGTAATGACATATGCCTTCTTGTATGCAGTGGGACTGGATATTAGCTTTTTCTTTAATATTATTTTTAAATCTACTCTATATATTGCAATAATACAACTGTAAAAGAAATGGTAATTAGATGAAAATGGATTTTATTGCTAAATTTGTATTAATGCCAAGTAGAATTTTATATTACCAAAATAATAATCATTTTTTGAAAGCATGTTTTCTTTCACTTGCATGAATCCTTGGAGATTTTATACTTGAAGCTTTAGGTGCACACACTGGTACAGACAAAAACTTATTCACTAGAGTAAATGATTTATTTTCCCTGAGTCTCTAGGCATTTGTCAGTATTAGTATTCTTTCTAGTTTATTTTTATTAATAGTAATATGAATTAAAAACAATAATATAATGTCACAGCATTATATATATATATCAATTACAGGTTTATTTAACTGTTTTATGCTTTCCTCCATTATTCACAGGGACACACCAGACAAAAATAGATTTAGAACAATATTGAATACATTTATTATATTTTAATTAAATTTCTTTCCAATTTTGTACTTAAATGTGACGTGATGGAAACATTCTAATTATATTAATTTGTAATTATTTTCATGAATGCAAATAAAGTTAACTTAACTAATTAAGTCTTCAGTGTTCAAATTTGACTTTTAATAGTTGGTTCCATGAAGTTACTGCCATTAAAGTTTGTGCAAAAATAATCAAGAGTCATTAAATATGTTTGTCTTTATATATTCTGAACTAATTATTATTAGAAGGAGAAATAAAAAAGAGAAAGAATTTAGACCAAGGTACGAAATCCCTGAATAAAGGAGTGTCATTTCATATGCGTGGCTAGGCCAGAAAATTTTTATTTCAGGTAATTTGCATTAAAATGCTAACACTAGTGAGTAGGAATCTTTATATATATATAGACATCGTCTTGTAGTTGTTAAAATCATGGGTCTGCACTGTTGTTGAGACAGTGGGATTGTTGTGGAAAGCTAGAAAACTCCCCTTGGGATACTAAATGTATGTATTGAATCCTAAAGGAAAATTTCAGGCCTCTTAGTAGATACCTGGCTATTTCAATGGTTATTGGTACTCTTGAGAACAAGGACTTGTGCTGCCCACTAGAGGGAGATGTGGCCTTATGGCTCCATCATTAACACTAGAATTACCAAAGCCTATGAAAAAACTCGTAGTCCCGGCCCACCTTAAATCTCTTTGTACCTCTCCGTCAGCATCTTTTGTCTTGTAAATGTGTCGATCAACACAAGCAGCCTGCTATCCCATCCCCTCACTCACAGCCGCAGCTCAATTTGCAAAGAACGTTCTCAGTGCTCAGTGTTTATCTTGGAATGAAGTGCTGGAGTTGTAGAGGGTAAATAATATATTGTCATTTGGAATATATACATTTCATGTGTGTTCCGTGTCTACAAAAGTCTATGTAAACACATTGTTAAAACAGAAACGTTTTTCATGTTTTAATAATAAATGACAAAATGTAGACATGAACTCTATACTTTGTGAAGCTTGAAGTCCAAATATCAAATAAACACTTTCACAAAAATTGCAAGTGTAATGTGACAGCTTCCATGGTGCAGATGAACTGTTGACTTGTAATCAAGAGGTCTCCAGATAAAACATGGCTGCCTCCCAAATTTACCGTTTTGAGTAGTGAGTTGCTCTTATTTGTTAATATTATACAATAAAAACATATATTTGATTTGCATCTGTAACAGCCGATGTAAATTTATAGTGCTTGTAAAAGTTTGCATTTTTTTTTCACTTTTACTCTCTCAGTCACAATCATGATACACAAACCCCGAGAGATCTGATGTTGTTAGGTTTTATTTGAAACTGGGAATAACTGTAGATGTCAGTGGTATTTTGAGACAATGCAACTAGAAATTCTCTGATCTGGAGTGATAAAAGCTGACACACAAACGCTGGTGAATCTGCCTTCTTGGTATCTCATTGTCACTTGCATTTTTTTTATTCAGTTTTATTGAGTGTTTCTGCTCACGCTGAGTACGCACCTTATGTTCCATGATGTCAAAGCTGCACTGACAAAAAAAACAGAGACATAGGTATATATGATATTTGGAATAATTCATTTTATGACCTGTATAGTACATTTCAGAAAACATTGTGGCTCTGATGCAACATTGTTCATATTATTCATATTCATTTGCATACCTTCTTGCAGTTGTAATCAGTGGCCGTGTTTTTTTTTTTCTGATCGTGCCCAGTCTCCACATTTTGGTGCATGGTAGTGTTTCTTTTGTACTGCAGGATATGCAGAGGAAAGAATAGTACAGAGGTCAGTTTCGCACTATATGCAATCATCAACTGTTTACAGTTTCCACACACCCAAGGACCGTCCTTCCTACATTTACGACATGTGTACCTGTTGCAATGTACACATGTCTCTCTATGCTGTGGTTCCTATTACATTGAAGGGGCACCTGAAACTGACTGAGTTTGCTTTCCGGGGTAAAGAGACGGTCTTGGAACAGAAGCTTGTCGATGTTGCATCCTCTTTTTCTTTTTCCATCGCATTTTCTTGTAAGAAGCGATGACGAAGTTCCTCTGCAAGGTGAACAAAGAACACTCTTCTTTTCTCAGTGAACCCTGTGCATGCCTTGCACAGTACATGTGCTTTGATCGCTGCCAAGTCAAGCATGTTGTAGCACACAGCAACCAGCCACCTGCGTGTTCCTGTTCGCACTGAATAAGCTCACGCCTTGTGGCCAATGATGTCAACGCAGCACGGGGGAAAAAAACAAAGAGACAAATAAATGTGACATTTTGAAGAAATTATTTTATGACCTGAATAGTACCAATCAGAAAACATAATCGTAATAATGCAATATTATTTTGAAAACAAACAGCATCAGATTGGGTGTAAATTTATGGTACTTGTAAAAGTTAGCTTTTTTTCAGTTTTATTCTCTTAGTCATTTTCATGCTCTTCCTCCCCCCCTCCTGATCTGACCCTAACTAACAGTTAACCTAACTAATATGTTACCGTGGGTGTCCGTTTGTCTGTCCAGGATTTTAAATCACCTGTAGCTCACAAACCATTTGACCTATTGCCCTGAAATTTGGTACACATATACTACATGACCTCTACTGTTCGCTTTCGGGGTGAGGATTTTTATTACTCTTTTTATTTTTATTTTATTGTAGAATCAACTCTCGGCCGCGCGCAACAAGGTGGCCATGCAGTGCATGCGTATGGGCGCCATTCTCATCCTTACCACTTGCACTGTCACTTCCTCTACCTCTTCATATCTTAAATCATTCTTGAGGCAGATTGAACAATTAATTGCCAGCTTAAGTGAAAAATTAAGAAAAACATACTAAGTAATTGCAACACAAAAACTGACTTAATCAGTTTTAACGCAAAAAGATGCCAACTGAAGAAGAGAAGAAGTGGGCCACTAGAGTGGAGAAAACAAGAGCTGCTCACAAAGCAGCAAGCGCATCAGCCTCTGAGCAAATGAATGCTAAACGTACAGAGAAAGAGTATGAAAACTATAAGTCAAGTGTATTCACTGCACGTTACAGTGCAGTATGCCGTTACTGGTGTCAGTATAATATCTAAAGGAACAGCCACTGTCTTCTCTCAATTGTCTTGAGTGCTGATGCAATAGATATATTTGTTACTAGTAATAAGTACAGTCAATATGGACAGACAAGAGAGGAAGCAATAGGACAACTTCCATGTGTGTTGTAAGTTCTATCAAGAAGAAAGATATTATCACCTTAAAGGCAAAGGAAGAGGAGCAAAGAATAATAAGACTCCTATTCACTTACTACAATAACGTTTATTTCTATAGCATGTTTTCATACAAAGAATTTAGTTCAAAATGCTATACAAGAAAAGTTAGGAGACCTGGGTTCGCTTCCCGTGTCCTCCCTGCGTGGCGTTTGCATGTTCTCCCCGTGTCTGCGTGGGTTTCCTCCCACAGTCCAAAGACATGCAGGTTAGGTGCACTGGCGATTCTAAATTGTTCCTAGTGTGTGTGCGCACCTTACTGTGGTGGGCTGGCACCCTGACCGGGGTTTGTTTCCTGCCTAGCGTCCTGTTTTGGCTGGGATTGGCTCCAGCGGACTTCCGTGACCCAGTAGTTAGGATATAGCAGGTTGAATAATGGATGGATGGATAACACAAACACACAAGTGACAGATAAAGTAGACTTTATTCATAGATTTGTTTTCAAGTGTCTAATGATAAGTCTGATGCTACGGTTATATGGCCAGGGAGGACAGAAAATAATTAGAAAAAAAGGCCTGGAGCAGAATGCTGTAGGAAAAAAAAAACAAAATCTGAAGGGGTTACAAAGCCAAAACACTGCCCAGCCACCAATTGATATCCTACCAAACATAAATATTCTTAAGTAGTTATCATTTGTTTTAACCTTCATCCAAGAATATCCAGTGTAGAAGGTCTGGTTGACAGGTGAAGTATCTGCTTTCATTCAAACATTACAGGCATTGCAACTGGTGGTGGTACAACCATGGAAAACTGGAAAAGAAAGCAGAGAAAAGTAGAGATTACCGTATTTTCAGAAATATACCTTCTGTACACAAATATATCCCACACAACTGAATAACCTGCACATTTTATTTTTTACATTAAAAAAAGTTTAACAAACAAAAAGCATTGCCTAATGCAATTGGAATTTTGTAATAAATTATATTCTCATTCTAACTGATTTTTTGTCACAACTGATGAATTTTGTTTCGTCATGTTCAAAGCTCGGCAATGCCCATTGCAAACCAATTGCAAAAAGGCAAACTTCATATTACTAACCAGCCACCTTATCCACATACTAAAATGCCTTGTTTCAGGTTGCAACATAATTCCCCTAGTCTTCCTCTAGAGCACTATCTTTGACTGTTACCATATTATTACATGCACCTACTGGCAGTAATTTTAAGTCCAATTTGGATACTGTTATGGTCAAAGGCATTGAACTTCATTCAGCCACCTAAAACACCTGCTCCCAAAAGAAGACACTATAATGCTTTCAAACAGCACTAAGTACTTGCCTTTCTGTGACATTTCTATGTGAGATTTCTGTACCCCCGCCTGCTCCACTGAATAGAATACCAACATGAAGTCACAGGTAAATATTTCTGTAATGAAAAAATGGACTATCAAGTTTACAAATTTAATCATTTGAGCTCTGGCAAAGACTCTCGATCGACTGCCTTCTGTGCACCACACTGATAAACTAAAGAGATCATACTAGATCAATTGGCATTCGTGTTATTTTAACAACACTTTTAAATACAGGTGAAAATAATAAAAAAAAAAAAAACTCGACATAAACGCATTCATTTTGACTTTTCAAAAATTGCTATCTTACTCACTTAACACTAGAATTACCAGAGTCTACGAAAAAACTCGTAGATCCGGCCCACCTTAAAACCGTTCTCACCTCTCTTTTGTCTTCTAAATGTGCTGATTAACACAAGCAGTCGGCTATTCCATCCCCCACCGCCGCAGAACGTTCACTAAGTTTTCCCAGCTCATGCCTTGTTTGATTATCTGGGAGTGACTGAAGTGCTGGAGTTTTAGAGTGGAAATAATAGATCGCTATTTGGAACACACGCAGTTCACATGTGTTTCGTTTCTACAGTAACCTGTGTAAACACATTTTTAAAACAGAAATGTTTTTCATATTTTAGTAGTAAATGACAAAATGTAGGCATAAACTATATAATGTATGAAGTCTGGAGTCCAAAGATCAAGTAAACACTTTCACAAAAGGTTCAAGGATAATACAACAGCTTCCGTGGTGTAGCGGTAAAATTTGCTGACTTGTAATCAAGAGTCCCCGGTTCGATCCCCACCCACTCCAAATTTGCTGTTTTCAGTAGTTTGCTCCTCTTTTTGTTAATATTATACAGTACACACATACATTTGGTTTGCGTCTGTAATACACGGTGTGCATTTATAGGACTTGTAAAAATTACCGTTTTTTTTACTTTTATTCTCTCTAAATCATGATCACGATACATACTTTTTTTTTTACATACATTTTACAAGTCCTATAAATGCACACCATGTGTTACAGACGCAAACCAAATGTATGTGTGTACTGTATAATATTAACAAAGGAGCAGCTCACTACTGAAAAATGGCAAATATAGGAGTGAGTGGGCATCGAACCGGGGACTCTTGATTACGTCAGCAAATCTTACCGCTATGCCACGGAAGCTGTTTTTTCAGCCTTGAACCTTTTGTGAAAGTGTTTACTTCATCTTTGGACTTCAGGCTTCATACATTGTATAGTTTATGCCTACATTTTGTCATTTACTACTAAAATATGAAAAATGTTTCTGTTTTAAAAATGTGTTTACACAGATTACTGTAGAAACAGAACACACATGAAATGCGTGTGTTCCAAACAGTGATCTACTAGTTCTACTCTAAAACTCCAGCACTTCAGTCACTCCCAGATAATCAAACAAGGCATGAGCTGGGAAAACTTAGTGAACGTTCTGCAGCGGTGGGGGATGGAATAGCCGGATGCTTGCTGCTCATGTTAATCGGCACATTTAGAAGACAAAGGAGAGGTGAGAACGGTTTTAAGGTGGGCCGGATCTACAAGTTTTTTAGTAGACTCTGGTAATTCTAGTGTTAAGGAGCCTGACACAACAATTACTGTGCATATATACTATGTCTATCTACTAAGGTTGTCAAGTCGAATGTCATTCTTCGAATAATTTGAATATATTACAAAAAAAAATCTTACTCAAATGCCCAAATTGATAAGAGAATATAAGCATATAGCATATTTTGCTGTGTTTGTGTTTCTTTTTCGTTGCAGTAATTGCATTGTATCATGATAGTCACTCAATGCTTTTTGGAACATCCCCTCCAAAACAAATATCAGCCTATTCACATTTCTGAGTGGTTTGTAGTGTCAGTCATCAATGAAACAATAACTAAGATTCTGAGTAAGCAATAAAAGATTGCGGACTTGTACAACATAAAATGGAGTCCTGTATACATCATCTGGTAATCTTTCATTGCAGACAGAGCAAGAATTGTGTTTACAAATATTTAGCTAAAAGCAGAATTAACATACTGCAATGAAACAACAATTTAAAAAATAGGTTTTTAGCAGTTATTTAAAATATTCTATGGAATTAGCCTAGCGTATCTCTATTAGTAATGTATTCCAAATATTTGGTGCATAAGGGCAAACCACTTTGTTTACGCTCAGTTCTTTAAATAGTAAGCAAACCACTATTGCAAGATCTAATGTTATGACTGGGAATGTTAGAGGACAGACACTCCAAAATATAAAAAGGTCTATTTAAAGCTTTATATACCATTAATATTATTTTAAAATCAATTTTAAAGGAAAGATTCTTATTGCTGCGTTCTGAACTGGGGATATACTTAACCCTACGCGACTCATATGCTTGAGGACGCTGCTGCTACTCAAGCAGTGTACTGTCTATACTTGAAGTAAATCTGGAGGGTTCCACCAGGTGACATTGCTAGACATCATCATGGTGAGAAAACAGCGTTAGGTTTGGTTGTATTGTAGGTTGAGGGACAAAGATGTTAAAAATAAAAATTCTTTGCATTCTCATGCTATTGTGAAGGTGCAAAAAGAAAAAAAAATGGCAAAAGCCATGTAAATGGTGTGTGAGACATTTAAATGTATCATGCCATTATGATGCGGAATAAGCAACACTTGTATTGCCTATGCGAGAAAAATGAAGAAAAGCACATTCACATGTCAGCATTAATATGATTAAAGTGCAATTTTAAGTTTACATCACAGTCCTTGATTACACCTAAATTCTTTACGTTTTCCTTGATTTTTAATGCCCAGGGATTATTATTTCTAAATTTCTCAATATTTACTTTTTGCCAACAACTAACATTTATATTTTTTTCCTTTTTAAGCATAAATAAATTACTGCTTGTCCATTCAGAAATACAGGATAGACATTGGAGCAGAGGGTCTCGAGTTTCAGGGTCATCAGTTGCTATAGATAAGTAAAGCTGCGTGTCATCTGCATAATTGTGGTAGTCCACCTTGTGTTTCGAGATAATCTGGTCTATGGGGAGCATGTAGATTGAAAATAATAGTAGATAATTCTCTCTCTCAATTCCTTACAGACCATTCTTGAAAAATCCCACCCGGTTCTGGGGCAGCCAATGATGTCACTTCCGGTTTCCAGCGCTGCCGACAACGTCACTTCTGGTTTCGGCCCTGATGACATCACGTCCTATCCTTGCATTTAAAGGCCGCCATTTTAAGGCAGCAAATCATTTCTGTTTTAGACTCAGTCGTGTGAACATGTCTGTACTGATTAATCAATTTTGCAGCCAGGAAATATTATACGGGTGGCTGCCCCAAACCTTTCCAATGACTCTTTGTCGTTCTTGTGACAACCTATAAATTTTAATTAACAGCAACTATATCAATTGCAAACATTTTACTAATATCAAGTGTAAAATTTATTTAAATGGGCTGCTAAGGAGTACGCAATTGAAAAGGTTGGGAGCCGCTGGTCCTAGGCGATGTATGAGAATACTGTCGTCAAGAGGTGACAGAGGAGAAATCTTTCAAGAGATACTTGAGATTCTACTGTCCTAAAAGGGCAAAGGCAGCATGGCACATTAACAGCTACTCATGGTCACCAGTGTCTGCGAGAGTGTGCTTCAACATTGTGGGCCTGGAACTTTAGATGACTACCTTAACCCCAGAAATAACCCAAGGATGGAATTTAAAAGCTACCTACTGGAGCAGTAAGCAGAGAGTCAGTATTGGAGGTAGGATGAAGAGATGACATAATCTGGAGTAAAGTGCCATTGGTGGTGGAAATGTGGCAAGGCCAATATATTAGACAGTCAGGTTCAAAGATACAGGTGTGCACCAGGCTTTTCCATATCTGTCATCTATCATCTTTGTTTATGCTACTTTATATTCTTCCTGTTATTTTCCTGCTGTCATGTTGTTTAACTGTTACATTTACCATTTGAGACACTTGCCTAAATAATAAAGATACCAAGGAATATTTACCTGTTACTGTACATTTACCACCCACACTGGTATTAATGTTAGCAAATCATTTTCTATGTGAATGAAAGAAGTCTTTTTTTCCATTGTTTCTGACTTTTTTTCCAAATCACTCCTAAGGTGGTTCTTTGTGCTCCATTAATCATGCTATTCAGGGTCACTTCAACGCTAGTTGTCTCTTTAATTTTACATCTAATGTTCAGTTAATTCTTCTAAAGTCTTTTTGTACTCTCTATTCTGATGCTGACTTGCAGTGCTGTTTCCTAATTTTTACTGCCCATCAGATCCTACACTCTTAAAAATAAAGGTGCCAGAATGGTTTTTCCGAGTGATGCCATAGGGGAACCACTTTTGGTTCCCGAAAGACCCTTCTGCATAAAGGTTCCAGAAAGAAACCTTTATTTATTTAGATTCAGACTTCTTACAGTGAATAACCATGAATAGATGGTAACAGATTTGTGAAATAGCATTAAGCTATGATTCTAACGTGATTCTTCCTGCATACAGTAACACAGGCTAAATCCAGTTTTTTTTAATCTATCATGGCCATGATAGTTGGCCTACCATATTTTTAAAGATTTCTGTTTGTTTTTGTACATTTTAGGACTTTTTCAAAGCACCAAAAAACCCAACTTCATTCTCATAGCACCCTTCCAGAATGGAATGGTGCCTTGTCTAGTTCAAAGATGAACTGCATAACCCAGTAAACAGCAATAAAATGCCATTAAAGAACCATTACTTTTAAGAGCGTAGGTACGGTATACTTGGTTTTAAATAATCTGATATGTTGCCAGTAACTTTAAGGCCTCTATCCTCAATTACATTTTGTCCCGATATTTCATCCTCAGTTTGAAAGATTTTGTCATCTCCCTTGTAGTCTGGTTTCAAGGTTGTGTTCTTATTCATTTATTTGTGAAGATTATGATGAGGTACAAGTTGGTGATTTCTGTTTGCTTTTTTTTCCATTCATTTTATTTTATTCAAATGGGTATTCAGTGTAACATTGATAAGACCACTAGTAAGCAGAAACAATAAAGTTATAACATAATAGCAAATTTGTATATACAGTATAGTATAGTATAAGTAGTTACAAAACATGGCAAAATGCAGCATTATAATATAGTGGGTTTTATTTTTGTTAATGTTTCAATAGACAGAAAAAGCAAAGACTGAAAGATTAATTTAATGATGGACAAGAATTTAAGGTATGAACTTTAATCAATAAATAAAGGCTAAGTCAAATCATTGTACATTTACTTTATATTCCAGGTTATGTTTCTTCACATAAAATCGGTGGTATTAGTAGAATGTTATCTGGGGTGGGTGTTTAGACATGTAGGAAGGGCAAATAAATGCCACATTAAAAAAATATATACTGTTAGTGATTTTTCATTGGGTGGGAACTGACCACCTATCCAACCCCATAGGCCTGCATTAAACTTATCATCCACCTAGATATCCATTAACAGAAGAAATACTTGACATTTGTAAATAACAATGTTATGTTCCACGAAGAGGAAAGGTGATTTTTAAATCTTTCTACACGTCTTTCAAGTAATATAGCTATTCAGTGCCCATTGTAGATAAATCAATTTGCTGTCTTGTTGTTTCATATTCTGTCAGTTTGATTTTTAATTTCCTCATATATATTTGGAAGTATTTGTCTTTTTAATATTTGAAAGTCTGAAGTTTAGATGATAATAATGACATACAATTGGAAATGCCCAGTGATGCAGTGGTTGGTGATGCTGCCTCCCCACACTATCTGCGGGAAGTTTCCAGATTCTTTCTAGGTGTATGTATGTGGGTTTTCTTCAGGTATCATGGTTTCTTCAAAAATTCAAACATTTTGCATGTCACGTTAATTAGCATGTGTGAATTGGCCCGATAATGTGTAGTTTAGTTGCATGCCTGGGAAAAGGGGAAAACAAATCAACAGGTGCAAACTCTGTTGTCAAGTTGGTGCAGGCAAAGCCAGATAATAGTTAAGTGTGGAGAAACAGTTAGTTTGAACGTTAGTTTATGAGGAGTATTAGCAGTGGTAAGGACAGCAGATCAGGACAGTGAGTGTTAAGAGGTTATGGTGATCCTTTATGAGTCCGTTGCTTTTTACTATAGTTATGGAGGCACTTAGCAGAGAGGTGCATGAATGATTGCTTTGGGGGCTACTTTGGAAATGAAAGGCCTTAAAACAAATAGTAAATGCAAGTAAAGACTAAGTGATAGTTGGAGGTGGCAGGGCAGGAAGAAGTGGGTGCATTGGTGTAATGGAAGGAATGTTGGAATTGTGTGCATGTAGTGTTGTGAAGGGCAGGTGGCATATTGAACCATTTTTTATAGAAGGTGCATGGAACAATTTCTGGGAACCATCCCTAATTCTTACCTCCAAAGAAGTCTCTCTGGCAAATAAGGAAAATGATTATGAAAGCTGTGAGAGTAGAAGTTAGCTCTGTGGAAGTGAAATGTGGACAATGAAGGCTAAATTTGAAGTAAACTTGGAAAGCACAGAGATGAGAATGATCAGATGAATGTGTGGAGTGTCACAGAGAGAGGCGAAGATAAATGCTGAGTTAATGAAAAAGATTAGATATTGTGCTCAATGGAAACAGACTAAGCTGATTTGAGCAAATAGAATTAAAGGCAGATGATGACTGAGGGAAAAAGGTACACAGAGGTGGAGGTGGAGGGGATGAGGCCCAGAAGAGGCCCTGAAGGAGATTGCTGTTAGATGTGATGTTGGATGATATGAATAGGAAAGGTATCATCCCAAATGATGCCAAGGACTGCAAAAAGTAGAGGAAAGAGATTTGTGGAGCAAACAACTAACCTGGATAAACACACAAATCATTTCCGGTGGTGGTGATGATAATGATAGTAATGATGACGACATTGGTTCTGAATGTGTTTGTGGGTGAGTGTGCCTTACAAGTACCTACAGCAGCAGAGTTGGTTCCTGCCTAACTTCTGATATTGCTGGAGTATATTTTGGCTCCGCACAACACTGTACAGTAATCCCTCCTCCATCGCGGGGGTTGCGTTCCAGAGCCACCCGCGAAATAAGAAAATCCGCGAAGTAGAAACCATATGTTTATATGGTTATTTTTATATTGTCATGCTTGGGTCACAGATTTGCAAAGAAACACAGGAGGTTGTAGAGAGACAGGAACGTTATTCAAACACTGCAAACAAACATTTGTCTCTTTTTCAAAAGTTTAAACTGTGCTCCATGACAAGACAGAGATGACAGTTCTGTCTCACAATTAAAAGAATGCAAACATATCTTCCTCTTCAAAGGAGTGTGCGTCAGGAGCAGAGACTGTCATAAAGACAGAGGAAGCAAACAAATCAATAGGGCTGTTTGGCTTTTAAGTATGCGAAGCACCGCCGGCACAAAGCTGTTGAAGGCGGCAGCTCACACCCCCTCCGTCAGGAGCAGGGAGAAAGAGAGAGAGAGAGAGAGAGACAGAGAGAGACAGAGACAGAGAAAAACAAAACAGTGAAAAATCAATACGTGCCCTTTGAGCTTTTCAGTATGTGAAGCAGCTGCACACAGAAGGTAGCAACGTGAAGATAATCTTTCAGCATTTTTAGACGAGCGTCCGTATCGTCTAGGTGTGCGAACAGCCCCCCTGCTCACACCCCCTACGTCAGGATCAGAGAAAGTCAGCACAAGAGATACAGAGAAAAGTAAGTTGGGTAGCTTCTCAGCCATCTGCCAATAGCGTCCCTTGTATGAAATCAACTGGGCAAACCAAATGAGGAAGCATGTACCAGAAATTAAAAGACCCATTGTCCTCAGAAATCCACGAACCAGCAAAAAATCTGCGATATATATTTAAATATGCTTACATATAAAATCCGCGATAGAGTGAAGCCGCGAAAGGCGAAGCGCGATATAGCGAGGGATCACTGTAGTTGAACAAGAGTATCATAAAATTTACAGAATTTTAATTCATATTTTTACATTGCTGTATTTTGCTATTTGTCTGGAGCTCCTCTGTTCATTAGGGCCTTCTTTGTGTTTAACTCTGGTTTAATCAAAATAATGTAACATTTTGGAGCAAATATTGCAATAAGAACACCAAAGCTTGAAGCCAAAATGGCAAATATTTCCACAGCTACTGTAAGTTTCCCTGGAGAGCTTATATAGGCGGGTATGAAAGTTATCCAGACAGCACAAAAAATTAACATGCTAAAAGGGATAAACTTGGCTTCGTTAAAATTATCTGGAAGATTTCTTGCAAAAAAGGCAATCATAAAACAAATGGCAGCAAGCAAGCCAATATATCCTAAAAGGCAGCTGAATCCTGTTACTGATCCCAGGTCACATTCAAATATAACTTTTGAATTTTGATATTTAATATTTTTAGTGGGAAATGGTGGGGCTGTTGTCAGCCACATTAGACATATTAGTGCTTGAATAAAAGCCAAGATAAAAACTATACCCCTCTGTTGAGATACACCAAACCATTTCATCAAATTATTACCAGGCAACGTAGCTTTAAATGCAATTATGACTACAATTGTTTTCACAAGAATACAAGAAATACAAAGAGCAAAGCTGACCCCAAACACCACATGTCTCAACATGCAAGTCACATAGGTGGGTTCTCCAATAAAACATAAAGCACAGAGGAAGCACAAAGTTAAAGACACCAGCAAAAGAAAGCTCAGCTCAGAATTGTTTGCTTTTACCACTGGAGTGTTCCTGTAATGCAAAAAAACTGACAGGACACCAAGTGATAGACAAGCTCCAAAACATGCAGTAGCTGTTAAAGTGATTCCCATGTCATCATCATAAGAGAGAAATTCAATTTCCTTCAGCACACATTGACTCCTATCCCGATTAGACCAGAACTCTGGTAAACATCTGATACATTCTATGGCATCTATAAGAATAAGCAGTGACATTTCTATTATAACAGTATTTTTATTGTTATTAATAAATACAAATGACACTTAAAGCAGTCAATGTTTTTGGCATACAAGCACTAAATATGTCCTTCATTAGAAAACTTAAACATTTGTGTAATTTCATCATATCTTGGTATTGCACTATAAACATTGTGGCAGCTGGGGTTGTCACTGACCCCCAAATAACACCCAGACACAGCCACTTTTATTCCAGAAAATATCTTCACATAGTCATTTATTCCTCCAAACTAAAAACAATTGCGATTCTAATATAGTTTCTATTGTCCACTTCTCTGAAGTGAGCTTTGCATTCCTCCTTTCCCAACTCTGACTTCCTGGAAATAATTCCAATCCCAAACCACTGTTTCCAGGAAGTACTTCCTGGTCAGGTGAAACCACCCAGGGACAGGAGATTCATCCCCTAATACCTCCCCCAGGCTGCACCCACTGTATCCAACTAAACAAAAATTCCCATTCTGCCTTGGGGTGTCCAAATGAGCAGCTAACCTGTGTGCTGGGGAGGGGGTGACAAGAACATTGGAGGCATGCTTCCACTGTCCCCCAGTCATTCTGGCTTTAGTAACTGGGAAGGGTAACACTAACAATCTCAGTCGAGATTCTCCATCTGTTAAACTGTCCTCCCTGCTAGGTAAGGGCCTCCCATCTATCCCTGCCAGAACGCCAGACTCACTGCCTCATCTGCCACACTGGTTGTCCATGTAAACCTCCCAAATGGAACAGAGAATGCCGTACCTCTCTTCCAAACCACCCACCTATTATGGAGACCTCCCAGCCAGGTAAGGGAACAATGGCCATCTCAGCTGGGATACTACTCCATTCATGAAAACAATTACACTATGTACCATTACCATGCTGGGCAAGAACACAGAAATGAAAAGCAGGGTTTTACACCCCTTTTTGACATTGCATCTTTACATAGGAAAGTGTTATTCCCCATTCCTGGACCTGTGTATGGGTATACAGTATGCTGTGTTTATCACTAGTAAATGATCTTTACCTGTTTGGTTGCTAATTTCTCCCTCTGCGCATGGTATACAATCAAAACAGCAGATTGGCTGTCCCTTTTTGGTGGCTTTTCTTGTACCAGGTTGACAACTTTTATTGCATTCAGATTCCGGAATCTGAAAGAAGCCAAGAAATACAGTTTATAAAGTAAATGAAAAGAGCAACAACTTGAACATTGATTATACTTATTCAAAGGTAACTGAAGTTCTGAAATTTTTAAACTGTAGTACAATATTATATAACTTTATGGCGAAAATGATTTAAAAAATTAGTATTCATTAATCAATTTTTTAAAACCCCACATTGTTAATTATAGTCAGGGTCCCATTGAGCCACAGTCTATTCTAGTAGCATCCTAGGTACAAGATAGAAAACTGTTTTTTTTTATAACTTTTGTGACCTGCAGGAGGCTCAACAGCCACCCAAACCCACAAGCAGACACCAGGCACAAGTTTCACAACACAACACATATTGATCACTGTGGGGAAGCGCTTCTCCCTCGCTCCCAACAGCAGCACAGTACACAGCATTAAAACACTTTCTTCGCCTTTGCTTCTCTCTCTTGTTACTCCTTCTCTCTTGTCCTTCACCTACACTACTCCTTCAGTAAGCTTTGTCTCACTCACCTCCAACTCTGGCTCCCAGAGTAGTGCCACCTCTTTCCTTTTGTAGAGCACCCAGAAGTGCTCCAGGTGTCCCATGATCTCCTTCAGGCAGCACTTCCATTTCCACAGCCTCCATGGAGTAATCCACAGAACCCAGCAGGGTTGTAGTGGACTCCAACACCCAGCATGCCCTATGGGAATCCATGGAGCCAAAGCAACCCAGGGGACCTACCCTCTAATGTCCCAGGGGAGATAATGGCCTAACCACGCTCTCTCCCCTGGTCGTTCCATCCAGCTGGCACCCTGGCCGGAACAGGCCTCTGGCCATACATGACACTATCTACTTTTATTTAAAGTAACTCACTGGACCAAGTTCAATTCCAATCATTGATACAAATCAGTTATCAGTATGAAAAATAATTATCAATCCACCACACACTAAACAAAAATAATATCGTCTGTGGGGCTCTTATAAAAACCATGTATCACATACTAGATGTATATAGCAAAACCAAAGTTGAATTATTTCTTTTACACCAATTGAAAAAGAGAGCGTCATGGACCCCAACAGCAATGGGTCACATCAGAAATGCAGCCTGAAATCAATAATCCTTCTTTGATCATAAACAGACAGAACCACATACACTTCCTTTGAAGCAATCAACCATAAAACATGTCTTTCAACTTTAGTAGAAAATCCTTCCAAATTTGAGGTAGACATGTCTCTACACAGAACACATTCCAGGCTGAAAGTTAATAAATGTCTGCATATAATGTACAATCTGTACTAATAAAAGGCAAAGCCCTGACTGACTGACTGACTGACTGACTGACTGACTGACTGACTGACTCACTCACTCACTCACTCACTCACTCACTCACTCACTCACTCACTCACTCACTCATCACTAATTCTCCAACTTCCTGTGTAGGTAGAAGGCTGAAATTTGGCAGGCTCATTCCTTACAGCTTACTTACAAAAGTTAGGCAGGTTTCATTTCGAAATTCTACGCGTAATGGTCATAACTGGAACCTCTTTTTTGTCCATATACTGTAATGGAAGGCAGCAAGATGGCCGTAGGAGACGGAGTTGCGTGTCGCGTCATCATGCCTCCCACGTAATTACGTGAACTGACTGTGAACTCAGTACGTAGAAAAGAAGGAGGAGCCCCAAAGAGCACTGAAGAAAACATTCATTACACAATTGACAAGGCAGCGAAACAATAAGAAGCGAGTGAGTGACGCATACAAGCATCTTCATAAGACACGAGGTATAAAAAAGCACGGTGTAAACCGTAAGTTTAAATTAAGTTTATAGAAACGCTCCCGCTGCCGTTTGCAATACCATATTCGCGAGATACAAGTTTAATGAGAAGACACGAGTTATAAAAAAGCACGTTGTAAACCGTAACCTTAAATTAACTTTATAGAAACGCTCCCGCTGCCGTTTGCAATGCCATATTCGCGAGATACAAGTTTAATGAGAAGACACGAGGTATAAACGAGAGTTTGGATCACTTTGTAACAGAGTTAAAATTGCTGTAGCGAGAAACTTTTAACTGCCGGGCACGGTGTAAACCGTAAGTTTAAATTACCTTTATACAAACGCTCACGCTGCCGTTTGCAATGCCATATTCGCGAGATACAAGTTTAATGAGAAGACACGAGGTATAAACGAGAGTTTGGATCACTTTGTAACAGAGTTAAAATTGCCGTAGCGAGAAACGTTTAACTGCCGGGTCTTAGCTAACATTAAATAAACCTGTGGACATCGCAACATCACACAAGAGAGCGGCTCACGTGAAGTGACTGAACGCAGCAGGAGTGATCATTTCGATGAATCAAACCTGTTCAAAAAACACATTACACAATTGATAAGGTAGGAAAAGAATATGAAACAAAGCACGGTATAAACCGTAACTTTAAATTAAGTTTATAGAAACGCTCCCGCTGCCGTTTGCAATACCATATTCGCCCCTGCGAAGCGCGGGGATTTTGCTATATATATTAAACTATTTCAACCATTCTATGATCTGCTTCTCGCAACTGAAAGAGGGCACCGTGGCAGAAGTTAGCCGACTTGCTGACCAAACACAAGCGTTACCTGGTAGGTAACCACCCATACAATCAGATTGTGAATCAGACTATGAATGCCTGCAATGTAATTACCCCGATCTACATGCTGTCAAATGAACGAACCACACGCCGTGGCACAACGTTAGGGGCTTCGCCTCGAGCGCTGACGTCTGAGGTTCGATTCCCGTAAGGGAGTGCAATGAGTGTGTACGCCTGATGAGCCCACAATTACGGCGAAACATGTGTCGCGTACTATGCATCTTCAAAGCACGGTGTAAACCGTAAGTTTAAATTGAGTTTATAGAAACGCTCCCGCTGCCGTTTGCAATACCATATTCGCGAGATACAAGTTTAATGAGAAGACACAAGGTATAAACGAGACTCTGGATGACTTTGTAACAGAGTTAAAATTGCTGGAGCGAGAAACTGCCGGGTCATGTCGCGTGTTCTCGGGTAGGTACACCAAAAAATATATACATTTATGCATGTAATGGGCAAATAAAAAATGTACTATACCCGAAAGCACTGCAGTAGTACTCAATGTATCTTTACTTCTTAAATGTTAATGTTTTACTGTTTAATAATTTATACGCTTCTTATATGTTGTTCAAATTCTTTTATCAAAATACCAGTAACAGCGCACTGCACGATAACGTGGAGTGAATACACTTGACATGAGCATTCATGTTATTTATCCTCTTTCTCTGTACGTTTACCATTCGTTTGCTCAGAGGTTGATGCGCTTGCTGCTTAATGAGCAGCTCTTCACCCTAGCGTCACGTTGCTTCTCTTCTTTCGTCGGCATCTTTTCCCGTTAAAACTGATTAAGTTAGTTTTTGTGTTGCGATAACTTAGTTTGTTTTCTTTAATTTTTCAGTTAAGCTGGCACTTAAGTCTTCAATCTGCCTGAAGAATGAATAGCAAAGGTAGTAGGGAATGAAAACGGCACCAGTACGCATCCGCCACGGCCGCACTGGTGCGCGCAGCTATGAGTTGATTCTACAATAAAATAAAATAAAGATAAAAAGAGTAATAAAATCATCACCCCGAAAGCGAATAGTAGACGTGACGTAGTATATGTGTACCAAAGTTCCACCTGTTCTAAATGGTAACATTTAATAACAAAACAGTGTTATAGTGAGATGTTTTTCAGTAAAATTAGACTGACAACTTAATGCATGCAATTTTAAATTTAGGAGAAGCATATTTTTTATAAACAGACTGAAAATAAGTATACATCAATCCAATAATTTTCTCAAATAATAACCCTGCTTTTCGTCTACAGTGTTGCAGAAAATAAGAACCTCTGCCAATGGCAACAGGCACAGGAAGCCAGTCATGGATGGGCACACTCATACAACCAGTGGCAGTTAGTTTCACCATGCCAATTTAAAGTCATTAAGTAACTTCGCATATGCTACATATCTGGAGATAAGAGAGGAAAATGGAATACCTCGAAAAAACAATAAATATACAAAAACATGAAATCTTCATACAGAGAGTGAGCTGGTCTAAAAAAAATACTTAAATTTGGCCCACTTTCAAAAACTGGTATGTTTACTCAATCTTCAAGGAAAACCACACTTTAAGAGGTCTTTGGTAGTTTCGCTTATAATTTATTTCATAAATGTACTGTTTTCAATCTAGTCACAAACTGGTGGTGCTTCTTCCTCACAGCTCACACAGAGTTTGAATCTTAGACAAATCTGTCTACGCTGTTCTATGTTGAATTTGCACATTCTCCCTCTAAGCAGATCTGAAAATTCATAACCATATGTTTTATTTATTTACTGCCTAGATACAATACAATTCCTGATTCTGAAGAAAACCCAACAATGACTTTTACTGTTGATTGCTTAATTGTCTTAACTATTTGGATTACCTTCAACTTTTCATTTACTTTGGGGATCGTTTCTGAAAAAAAAATGCAGCCAAATTTCTTTACTTCCTCATCGAATGTTTTAATAGCATACTGCCCATAGTCGTCATCAATTGCTATCGCACCTATCCAAGTCCATCTGCAATGTTTAATTATTTCAATCATAGCTTTTACTTGGAAGTTGTCACTAGGGATTGTTCGAAAAAATGATGGATACTCCTTTCTGTTACTTAAATAGGAACATGAGGCATAATAGCTTACCTGAAAAAAGCAAAATGATAAATATTAGATAGATAGATAGATAGATAGATAGATAGATAGATAGATAGATAGATAGATAGATAGATAGATAGATAGATAGATAGATAGATAGATAGATAGATAGATAGATAGATAGATAGAACCGGGCAGTAAATTAATACATTTAAGAGTAATAATAGAGTCCACCTTATGCAAATGCTTGACATCTTAAAAGATTGGTAACATCCACACAAGTTTATTCTGATTAATAAGCAATCAAATAAATTGAAAAGAGGAGAATCAAGTTTTAAAACGTGCAATATGTAATGTTATTTTTGATTTCACTCTAGGGGTGCAAACGACAGTTTGAACATTCTGTATATCTTATCCAATGCTGCACTTATCCAACCATTTCTTAAACCTCTAGGAACCCAGACACTGAGTATTCTGTCAGTGATGGCAAGAACCAGTTTAACAGCAGGGGCCTCATGTATAACACCATGCGTAGAACTCACACTATAACATGGCGTAAGCACAAAAGCGGGAATGTGCGTACGCACAGAAAAATCCAGATGCAGGAATCTGTACGTATGTAAACTTCCACGTTCTTCCGCTACATAAATCCCGATCAGCGTGAAATGTAATGCACGTGCACGTGCCTTCTGTCCCTCCCCAACTCCTCCCAGAATTACGCCTCTTTGAATATGCAAATCAATATAAATACCCCTTAAACTCAGCCTTGTGTGAAAAGACAATGGTAAAAGCACGGGGGAAAATAAAAGAATTTCAGTGAATACCAAGTGGAGGCAAAGGAACAACGTACTATTTGTTGGTTTAAACAGTGATATAAATAACAAAAGGAAGTTGACTAAGTGACAGAGTGTCGGAGAAACTCGAAAGCTCAAGTTCACAAAGTCGCACAGTGCCTGAAATAAAAAAAGAAGTCACATATCAAAGTCGCTGTGAAAAGGCGTGTCGTAGCCCACTGTCTGAGTGTCAGATGAAAGCTTATTAGGTTACAGACAAAAAAAATAGGCACACAGTGGGAAAAAAGCACGAAATGTCAACTTTAATCTCGAAATTTCCACTTTAATCACGTAGTTTATTTTGCCATTAAAGTAGAACATCATAAAGTTCATCTTAAAATCGTTTAATTTACTAGTTTCTCAAATCCCATCGTAACTAAAGTAGCACGTTAAATGCTTTGTTCCGTATTTGATCTTCTATGTGCTCTGTGTGTGTGAATGACTACCTGCTTCTTAAACGGGCTTTCTCTTTCTCCGACAGGACACATAATCCATTGCATTCGTGATATTACAGCTCTCTGAATAATTAAAATACTGAGATGTATACATGATATCTTGTTCATGATGATAGGAATTAAAGCATGTTATTAAACATGGGAACACGGTGGCACAGTGCTTGTTCATGTCTCACGCAAGAGGCTTTCTGCGCCATGCGCGACCTTCAATGAAATAATTTATTACAGAAGTACTGTCTCTTTCAAACGTACTAACCTCCAATTCATGTCCTTACTTTTCTTTCTCCAAATACCCAATCGCCACACAGTCAGCTCTGTAATAGACGTGAAGCCATCTGTAAACTTAGAACGCCGATTCTTCAAAACTTTTAAGGAACATTGAAATATCTTCGTAGTATGTGTTTAATTATTCTATCCGTCTATCCTTCCAGTGTCGCGTCAGCACCAGCAAGAATACAACACAAAGCAGGAACAATCCCTGAACTAGCTAGCGCTGCGGCACTGTGTCCTCACATGTTTAATTATTAACAATATAGATTATTTAAATGAAGTTAAAGTTTTATCTGTATAATATAATCAACATATTTTGCTGCATTTCATCTTAAAAATGATATCGTCATCATATGTAAATATGCACTTTATAAAGTGGTGCAGGTTGTGCAATATTATAACTGTAGTGCAAGTTTACAGTGGGGTAACTGTACTTATAAATACAAACAGTACTACAAGGAGCACTAAATGGACTGATTGAGTGCATTTATAGTTCTTGGGATGAAACTGTTTCTGAACCACGAGGTCCGTACAGGAAAGTCTCTGAAGCATTTTGCCATGGCTGAGGCAGTGTCTGCTTCATGCTGTATACCGATAATTCTCTTTCCAATCAGCTGCTGCTGTGATTCCCCAATCAGATACAGTGATATAAATACTCCGAGTGGTGCAGTGAGAGTAATATGGAAAAAGATGATCTGCTGTGGCAACCCTTAACGGGAGCAGCTGAAAGAAGAAGAAGATGCAATGAGAGTAACAACGCTAAAGCAGTTATGGTATTTGGAATACTATGGCTATTCCCTGGACCATTATATTGCTGCAGGTTAATTACAATCAGATGCATTACACTAATAAACAATATGCAGTTAGTTTCAGTGTATTTATAAAGCTGCGTCAGGAATGTGGAGCTAAGAAAGAAAGGGTAACCACACAGGAACAGTAGCACTGCTTTGACGCTGGGTGCCGCCAGTCTGCAAAACCGAGCGGAGAAATTGCGTACACCAGGGTATGAGGTACCGTGGAAATGTGCATGGCTTTACGCCAAGTTTAGGTTTTATACATCGCGATTTGAGCATGGAAACGTTCGTATGCAACATTTCTGTGCGTACGCATCGTTTATACATGAGGCCCCAGGTCTTTGGGATGTGGCAAGAAAATTCAATTTCAAACACACACAGAACAAATAAACTAAAAAACAAAGTGCACCCTTGCCAGTAATTAAATCAGATTACAACCTCTGTGGGGCAAGCTCACTGAGTAAATTATACAACTGTTATTATGAGCATTAAATTATTATTATTTCATATCATGCATTTATTATTATGTCTGTTTGATTTAAAAGACATGGCAGATCATTACATATTATATATTCCTGGATGGGTGTTACATGTAATATGCGATTTACTTGTACTTTCTTTAAGCACAATTGCAAAAAATTGAACAGTACCACATAAAATACTAAAATAAAAAATAGGCCTCTAATTAGTCACATTTTAATTTTTTCCAATTCCAGTGTATAACATTTTTGTAAATTTATCTTAATGTATTAATTTAGAAAATTAACAATTGTCTATTTTAATAAATAATATTAAGTTGTTACTTGTTTTATATTATTAAGAAACTTCCAATATCCTTATTACATATAATTATGCTGTTTTTGATGATACTTTTATAAAATCCACTGCATCTTTAAATTTTATGCATGTTAAAAGGTTTATATATTTAGTCAATAAGCAGAGTTGTAAACCAACAAATTAGAAATGGCACCTGCTAGTTAGGAGTTACAGTGGTCGAAATGGGATGTAAAAAAAAGCATAGTAAAGTTTCAAAGCATTAGAAAAATAGAGGAATGAGTAAACAGGAAGTAAGAAAGTTTCTTAATGTGGTTTATGTGGGTACAGTAAGAACAGGAGGAATCAAAAATGGCACCAATATTTCTAGCAGAAGTAGAAGGCCTGATAATATCATCACCCAGGGTGACTGAGAAGGATCTCATGTTCTTAAACTGAGCTTTAGTTCCAATTAGAATGACTTTGGTTTTGTTGCATTTTAAATTTAAAGAGTTATATTCAATTCAGGTTTTAATTTCACTGATGCAAGTTGTGAGCTGAGAAAGCTGTGCAGAACTTTTTACTTTTAACAATGAAATATGTCTAAGTATCATTTACGTAGAAGTTAAAATCCAGTCAAAAGCTACAAATAATACGGCCAAGGGAAGGTATGTAGATACAGAGCAGCAAAGGGCCGAGGACAAAGCCCTGAGGAATTCCTTGTGTGACCAATGTTTAGCTGGGCCTGCAGATTCCAAGTGTAATAAACTCTTGCCTATCAGTCAGATAGGACTTAAACCATTTGTCACACATGTGTGCAAGGGAGGCAGCTTAACTGTAAATATCCACAAGACCTGGGATTTGCACTGTCATCTAATACTTTCTCCTTTTCTCCCTCTGCAGGCTCACAGAAGGAACTTCCACCTGATGACCTCACTTCCAGTTCTGGTTTCCCTGGACCCGCCCCTTCCTGTCTCGCCTCTGTATAACCGCCATTTTGAAAAGTCTATTCAGTTCATTCATGAGCTCCATATGTAAAGACATAGCTGCTAATTTGCCGTTTTTTTTACTTATTCTCAAGTATACAGAGATGTAGGAGACGGCATCCCGGCCAGGAAAAAGGATGGTTTATTACCTGGATGGGAGGCTTGGACGGAGCAAACGTTGAATTGGACAGAAAGATGCCTCCGTGACCAGCCAGTATAAAATAATGGATGGACCATCAGAATCTGGAGTTGGTTTGTGTTCCGTACCTGGAAGAGACAACCATAATGTGGAAGGCCAGGGGAGAGCAGTAATTCCTGCCTATTGTCTCTCCCTGTACTCTAGATGGCAGCAACCCTGGATATTGTTACCCGTTCGGACACCCGCAGAGAATGTCGGGAATTATAGTCTGGTATTTCAGTCCTGCTGGGGTCTGGAGGTGCCGCCAGGGGGTTCTGCCTATTATTTGAGGTTTCTGTATAATCCAAAAGTGCTTCCAAGAGGCGAAGCCCTGACACCAGAAGTACTCCTGTGTCCTCAATAAAAGGGACCACACTGCCTTATCCTGTCGAGCCGGAGCTGAGAGCAGAGATAGGCAACACTCAATTGGAGGGGAGCAGTATGGTGTAGAGAAATAGAGGGAAGAAGAAGAAAGAAGAAACAACCTATTTATTGTTTATATGAGGTATTATGTAATAAGCATCGAGGAGTCATGTGGCCACCTAGTGTGATGTGGTGGAGGCTGCATCGTCACAGTCAGAAGTAACATCGGTCAATGCTGCACTGTCCTGGTTGGAAACTATGCCCATTGAGGTCGACCCTGATCATCTCTATGTTACATTTTCAATTTAGGTGAACTTAGGCTTCCTGTAAATGGGAACAATGGAGCAATGATTGCCTCAACTTCACCAAAAATGCAGTTCTTCTGGAAAATGCCAGGGCATACAACATCTCATGCCACAAGAGCCACAATTTGTCTTAAACAATGATCTCCTTTATCAGGTAGAAGAACATGAGGGGGAGGTGAGGTCATTGCTGCTTGTACCTCAGCCTTTCAGGCAGCAGGTCTGTGAGCTAGCTCATGCCCACCTCCTAGGTGCCCACTTGGGAGCTGACAAGACGTTTAAGAGCATTAAGATCTAATTTTATTGGTCAGGGATCAACGAGCTGGTTTGTCACTTTTGTTGTTCTTGCCCAGATTGTCAATTATGACCTCCTCTGATTCCCATTCCCATTCCCCTAGTTGACATCCCCTTCTAGTACATAGGGGTAGGTATCGACACCTTGATCCCTCAGCTAAGTACATATTAGTCCTGGTTGATTGTGCTACCTGTTATCCAGCCACCTCTGAAAATATTGCACAGGAGTTAGTTGGGCTCTTTGTGAGAGTTGGCATTCCCAAAGAAGTCTTAACAGACCAGGGGAAGCCTGTGTTGTGCTGAATGGCCTGTTCTCGTCTAGATTATTTAAATGTGTGCTGAAGAAGTTGAAACATGAAGCAGAAATTTGAATTTTTTTTTATGCTTACTTAGCTTTGAGTCTCAGAGAATTAACTTTGAGCTTCTGATAACAATGTAAGAAACATAATGTCTATATGCTCTGTTGCCAGTACGAGTTTGCTCATTTTTTAGGCAAGAGGAGGATGAGTTAATGCTATTATAAAAGATGACATTTTTCAGAGGAGCCCACCCTGTTCCCACTATATCTTTCCTTTCTCTAAGAACATGTAATATGCCAGAGTAGAAGACACATGGTAATGGAATTGTCATCAGCATCTTATTTCAACTACTTTCATTGAATGAAGAGTTACAACACCCAGTGTGTATGATTCTTTGTATGAATATAGTTTTTGCTGTTAATGATTTTGATGCAAACATTGTTTTCAAGTAAAACCTTAAAGGACAATGCCTTCTGTCTTACAACAATGAAACAAGTAATGAGGTACACCCAAGCATAAAAAATGTAATGGAAGGATGGATTCAGGTCTAAAATTTTTGATGAGAAAACTAACTTTACAATAATGCTGAGAGACATATTTGTCGAACTGCCAGGTGAATGCATGTATGTGTCTCTCCATTTTCACATCCATTTTATACCTGTCAAAGCAACACGTGAATAAACTCAGGGCTGGGTACACTCAAATACAACCACAAATAAATGCCATTAAGGATAATGTGGTATGTTTAATCATAACAGAGGAAACCGGGGTCCTTAGAGGAAACCCAAGAGAAAAAGGAGATAGGCTAATGGCAATGCCACTTTTTGGAAAGTACAGATTGTCTGTCTTTATATAGAGTGGCTTGGATGAAGATGCTGAAATATTTTTATAACCCAAGCATGGCTTCTTGGATGCAACATATGCAACTAATTAGACAATTACAACCTACAATCTATGTGTTTTTATATTGCAGGAAAACATAGCATTAAAACCCCTTTTTTGTAAAATTTGTAAGAATGAAAATATAAAATGAAATGGAGAAAAGAAACAAAATATAGAACAATGCAAATTACACATTTTTATTTGCAGTATACTATGTAAATTAATTTTAACAGATTTATTTGTCTGCAGTTCCTTTTCCCATTAATGCTTTCTTAGTATTGAGTTCAGGCTTAAATAAAATAACAATGCATTTCAGAGCAAATATCGCAAAGAGGAGGCCAAAGCTGGCAGCTAAAATTGCAAATACCTCCACAGCCACTGTGTGTTTCCCTGGAGAACTGATATAAGCTGGTATAAATGTTATCCAAACAGCACAAAAGATCAACATGCTAAAAGTGATGAATTTTGCCTCATTAAAAGTGTCTGGTAGGTTCCTTGCAAGAAAAGCAATCGCAAAGCAAACACAGGCCAGAAAGCCAATGTAGCCCAACAGACAAGTAAATCCTGCTGTTGAACCAATATCACACTCAAATATAATTTTTCCATTTTGATATTTACTGTTTTTATTTGGAACAGGGGGAGACAAACTTAACCAAATTAAACATATTATGGCTTGAATTACAGTAAACAAGAACACAGTAGTTCTCTGCTGTGCAACACCAAACCATTTCATGATATTATTTCCAGGCAGCGTAGCTTTGAATGCCATTATTACAACAAAAGTCTTTACAAGAATACATGGAATAGCCAGAACAAAACTGATTCCAAACACCACATGCCTTAACCCCTTAACCGCCCTCTGCCGGATATATCCGGCACCGTTGTTTTATTGCTAACGCCATACTGCCGGAATTATCCGGCACATTTGCCTGTGGTTATATGAATGCCTGGCAAGTAGTATAACTGACGGTTTGGCGTGGGTATTATTACTACGTTGTATTTCGACAAGTCTGTGGTTGTTTTGGCCGGTCATGTGACATGATTCGCATGTAACAGCTGTGAATATGGCGAAACGTAAACTGACTTCAAGTGAGGCTTTGCAGGCGATTTTGGACAGTTCTGATCATGATTGTAGCAGTTCTGAAGAAGATTTTAGTGACAGTGATGAGCAGCAACGTGCGCTGCATGATACTGTGAATGAAGACGCATCGGATGACGCCGCTGAGTGGGTGTATCCCCAGCATCTCAGCTGGGCTGCTGCCCGTGGTGAACTACCTTTTCTGCATTCGTTTGAGGGAACGTGTGGCTTTATTGTTGATGTAAACAATTACACTGCTGAGCAGTTTTATGAGTTGTTTGTGTCACCTGATTTGATCAGACATTTTGTTCATCAGACAAATCTGTATGCAGCACAGTTTATTGAGAAAAATCCCAATTTACCTCCACATTCCCGTGTTCGTGCTTGGTTTGACACTGATGAAAACGAAATGAAAAAATTCATTGGGATTTTGATGTTGATGGGAATAATCAGAAAACCAGATATTGAGATGTACTGGTCTACAGATCCTATGTATGCAACACCTATTTTTGCAGCTGTCATGACACGTAACCGATTCTCTTTGCTGCTGAAATTCTTTCATTTGAATGACAACAGAAACGAGCCAGATAAGAAAGATCCAAACCGCGACCACTTGTTCAAGCTACGTCCTTTGATTGATCATTTATTCGAAGCATTTCAGTTGCCCTACATGCCAGGACCGTCAGTTGCAGTTGATGAAAGTTTATTGTCGTGGAAGGGCCGCTTACAGTTTCGACAGTATCTACCATTGAAAAGGGCACGGTTTGGTATCAAGATGTTTTGCTTAGCTGAGAATTCAGGTTACATTTATAGATTTCGTATATACACTGGCAAAGAGGATCCTATGAGTAGTATTTCAGCAGTGTTGCCAGATGAATGTAAGGACTTTGGACTTTCAGAAAAACGCTGTCATGTCTGTTCAAAGAAGGGTCAGCGTAGAGACGTCAAGACCTTCTGCTCAAAGTGTCCCAGCAATCCAGGACTTTGTGCAGTTCCCTGCTTTGGCCTGTGGCACAGCAAACTCAAATACTGAGAATGAAACTATGATTGACTGAACTACTTTTGACTTTTGAATTACTTTTGACTGTTCCGTTTTTGTAGTTGACAATAAATCCAGAAGCCTGAGAAAAGGTACATTTTGTGTTTTATTATGTGTTTGCCCATTTCTAGAACTTGCACAACATTTAGTGGTCAATACTGCTTGAATAAATGTAAAAAATGTAAAAAAAAATGTAAAAAAGTAAAAAAACGAAAATTGTTCAGATTTTGCCTGGCGTGGGGAATATTTAGGGAGTTGGCGGTTAAAGGGTTAACATGCAGTTCAAAGATGTAGGCTTTCCAGTAAAACACAGAGAACAAAGGAAGCACAGGGCTAAAGATACCAGCAAAAGAAAGCTCAGCTCAGAGTTGTTAGCCTTTACAACTGGCGTGTTTGTATAATGGAAGAAAACAATAAATATGATAAAAGATAAAGCTGATCCAGATAAAGCTGTTGTAGACAATGTAATTCCCATTACATTTTCTTATGATAAAAACTAAATGTCTTTCAAAATGCATTGATTCCTTGGTGAATTAGACCAGAAATCAGATGGACACTTTAGACATTCAATGGAATCCTCAAAAATAAAAACAAAGATTAAAATATAAATGTATACACAAACATATAAATTGTATGATATACAGTATATAATCAATAAATCACAGAAAGTCTCAAATTAGTTACAGGCATGACTAGAAATGATTGTTTTTCACTTCTGACATGCAGTTTGTGACATGATCAACTTCTCATAATATGTGCAGCGATTGTTGAAATTTAAATAGACAACACAATCTTCTCATTCAGTGGAATTAGAGAGTATTCAGATCCCCTTCACTTTTTCACATTTTATTATGTTGCAGCCTTGTGCTGAAATCATTTTAATTAATTTTTCCCCCATCAAGCAACACTCAAATTCTTCAGAATAACAAAGCAAATACAAGGTTTTAGAAATTTTTGAAAATGTATTAAAAATTAAACACGGAAAGAGCACATTGACACAAGAATTCAGACCATTTGCTTTGACACTTGAAATTTGGCTCAGGTGCAACCCATTCTACTGACCTTCATTGTGATAGTTCTAACCCTTATTTCGAGTCCAGATATGATCGATTCAATTGATTGGACGTGACTAGGAAAGGCATACACCTGTCCATATCAGGTCCCACAGTTGACAATGTGTATCAGAGCAAATACCAAGCCATGAAGTCAAAGAAATTGCCTGCAGAGCTTAGAGACAGGATTGTGTTAAGGCACAGATCTGGGAATAGCTACCAAAAATTCCTTAAGCACAGAATGTTTCCAAGAGCACAAATACCTAAATAATTCTTAAATGGAAGAAGCTTGGAACAATCACAACACAAAGTGCGTGGATTTACGCCAAGTGTAGGTTTTATACATCGCGATTTGAACGTGGAAACGTTCTTATGCAACATTTCTGTGCATACGCAACGTTTATACATGAGGCCCCAGGACTCTAAAGACTTGGACCTTTGTCCTTTTGCATAGATATCGGGAGTGCCACACACCCCTTTCCAGCGACCTCATGACCGCCCCCCCCCCCCCCCCCCCCCCCCCCCCCCCCCCCCATGCTCTCCCAATCCATCTACTGACTTCATAGGAAGAGTCACCAGAAACATGAATGTCACTGCCAAGGTAAGTAAACCTCTTGACAAGGTCGACACTCCTTCCGCAAACAGACACACTGCTGATGGCTGTGCCCAAGAGGTCATTAAAGGCCTGGATCTTGGTTTTTATCCAGGACACTCACAAGCCCAGACAATCAGACTCCTCGCTCAGTCTCTCAAGCGCTCCGATAAGATCCTCCATTGACTCCGCGAAGATCACAGCATCGTCAGCAAAGTCAAGATCCGTGAACCTTTCTTCACCAACAGATGCCGGACCCCACGACCTTGCCCAACACCCAGTCCATACAAGCATTGAACAGAGTAGGAGCAAGAACACACCCCTGATGAATCCCAGAATCAACTGGGAAAACAGAGGTTCTGCCTCCACTCTGCACAGAACATTTACAGTACCAGTGTACAGGCCGGCCATGATATCCAGCAACCTCGAGAAAATTCTGCGAACTCACAGGATGTCCCACAGGGCAACTCAATCAACTGAGTTGAACGCTTTACGAAAATCGACAAAGGTTGCAAAGAAACTCTGCCGATATTTGCGTTTGCGCTCCATGAGAACCCTCAAGGCCAAGATGTGGTCGATGGTAGATTTCTTAGGCGTAAAACCAGACTGTTCCGGTCACTGGTAGGTGAGCAAGTGATCACGGATCCTATTGAGGATGACCCTAGCAAGGACCTTACCTGGCACCAAGAGCAGTGTTAAACCCCTGTAGTTGCTGCAATCCAGGCGATCACCCTTCCCTTTCCAGATAGGGGCGACAAGTCCCATTTTCCAGTAAGTTGGGATGATGCCAGTCTCCCAAATGGAAGCAACGATTGCTTGCAATGCCAGGAGGACAGCCTTACCACCAGGTTGGAGAAGTAAACTCTGGTTTCCACAGATCCCTGCAGCCTTTCCTCCCCTCAGCTGGTTCACCACCTGTGCAATCTCAGTGAGATTGGGAGGTTCACAGCTAATTGGAGGATCAGCCTCAAGAACTGTGGACCCAGAGATACCCAACGTCCTAGCCGGAGGATCAGCTTTGAACAACTGCTCAAAGCAGCCAGCCCACAGGGTCACAACTGCAGTGTCATCCGTAAGAACCGCTCCATCAGCCATCCTGACTGCGACTCTCCGAGGAACAGATTCGGATGTGCGTAATGCTTCGATTCCTCTGTAAGCAGGACATGGGTCACTAGACCACAGATGGTGTGTGACCTGCTCAGATTCCTCTAACATATGCCAGTTTATCTGTTCTCAGAGCCCTCGCAGCCATCCTTCTCAGTTCCTGGTACAGACCAGTGTTGTCATTGAGCCATGCGCTGCGACTCCTCTTGATGATATCCAGGGTGCCCTGCGAGATGAAACACCTCCTTTTGGGAACATTGTTCATTACTGTCATGTGTGCTGACAGTTCACAAAATCCATTGAAGACTCGATCATCTGTCCACTTCTATGGTGGTTGCTTGAGAAGCAACTAGGACCTTTCTTTGCCTTTTTCCATAAGGACATTAGAGAAGGATGTTGTTCTTTCTGTTGCTGTATCATCCAACTTCAGTTTTTCAGATTCATTTATCAGTTTAAGAAGTCTAGGAATGTCTGGTAAAGGTGGCCACTGCACACTTTGCACTATCTTGTCCTTTGTTACTGCTGAGACTCTGTCATCAAAAAGGACTTAAATACAGTAGAAACTTACTATTAGAATGTACCAGCAAACCCGCGATTCTCGAAAGAATCGCAAATCCAAGAATGGCAATCACTTTCTGTTCCCTGCGATATTTGGAGGGAAGAAAAATCATGGAGGGTGGGTGCGTCTTGGGAAAGTTTTAATTTAATTAAATAAATATATTTGTACTAAAGTGGTTTCTTTTTGGAGCCATGACTCATCTGGTTCTGGTGTTTCAGAAGCATGTTGTAGGCAAATGTGTTCATTGTTTTTATCGATGCTGTCTCGTTTTTGTTTTTCTATGGCTGTGTCGTTAGCTAGAAGTCGTTTGCTGACGGCAGCGGATTCGTGTGCTAAAGTGACCATGGCGGCATATCCGGGCTTACTAAACGAAGGTGGTATATGCGGTGGTGTGCGCGGTCGCATTCGGGTGGAGGTTGTACTGTGTACGGCTTGCTTGTGGCCTCTGGCATCTGTGCAAATATACAACCTGGCGTGCATGCTTTACCTCAAGTTTAGTTTACAGGTCGTGTTGTGTTGTTTGGGTGCCACCTACTGACTCTGGGAAGCCGCTGGGTTTGATTCTGGGGCCCTGAGGCGCAGTGCGGGTGCGCTTTCGGTGCTTCTTCCTTGCATATATACAAACATCACTAAACGAAGGTTGTATATGCGGTGGTGTTTGCGTTCGGGCGGCGGTTGTATTGTGACGTGAAGTTTAGTTTACAGGTTGTGTTGTGTTGTTTGGGTGCCACCTACTGACTCTGGCAAGCCACTGGGGTGATTCTGGGACACTGAGGCGCAGTGCGCGTGCACGTGCGCTGTCGGTGCTTCTGGCCTCTGCAATCTTTCCATATATACAAACATTACTAAATGAAGGTTGTATATGCGGTGGTGTGCGCGTTCGTGTTCGGGCGGCGGTTGTATTGTGACCTGAAGTTTAGTTTACAGGTTGTGTTGTGTTGTTTGGGTGCCACCTACTGACTCTGGCAAGCCGCTGGGTTTGACTCTGGGGCGCTGAGGCGCAGTGCGCATGCGCTTATGGTGCGTCTGGCATCCGTGCATATATACAACCTTTGTTTAGTAATATAGATTATGACCTCCACCTTAGTACTAGAAAGTTATCCGTTTCATTTTTTTTAATTGTTTACTAGGCATTTAGCCAGTTAAAAACCATGTGCAAGAGTATGTATGTAGTGACCATACTAATAAATGTTTCAAATGGAGCCACCTCTAAATGTCTCACAATCAGGCTGAAATTTCACAGGTAAGCTATCCCTAAAGGACAAAAATAAGGCTTATATAGAAATGATTTTACTATCATCAACCCTAAATATATAAGCATACAAAGTATTGTGCCAAAGTCTTAAAATATTCTGTAAAGCAAAAGATGCTTTCAAAAATATGGAAATTATTTTAAATATCAATTTAATTTAAAGAGCAGTAAACAATAAAAGTCTAAATTAAATTAATATTGGGTGGGACCAGCCACCACTTACCTTATATGCACTTTTGTTTAGTTTTCTAAGAAAAAATATGCTGCTGTATAGTTCAAAACATCCTGACCATCTAGCCGTAGTCCTTCTGCAGATTTTGGCTGTCCTGATGGTATTAGATAATGCATGAGAGTCTGCTTGCACTTCTCAGTACTGAGGATTCCATTAATTCTGACCACAATACCTACTACATTTGTAGAAATAAAGAACCAAACATGGAAGGAACTTCTGCAGTGCTTCACTGTTGGCTGCAAACATTCATCCATGGTGTGCTCTACAGCTCTTCTATGAATGAACTGATTAATTTTTGAGTCATAAACTTCAAAATGTGACTTGATAGTGCAGATGACTTCCTGCTATTGTTCTGAACCCCAGCCTTCGTATTTTTGGGCACAAGGTAACTTTCTTTCACTTTGGAGGAATGACTTTTTGGGAGCATTCCATGAAGACCAATCCTGACAAGACCTTTCTCTGGTCAGCAGAGGGTTGTACATGGGTTATAGTGCTTTCTTTGAGTTCAGAACTGATTTTGAAGGGATGTCAGTTTGATGTATTTCTTGTTTCCGTACACTCAGTTTCCATTGTTGACCACTGCATTTCTAGTCCTCATTCCCCATTGCCCATTTCCTTGTGCTTCTTCAGAAAAGTGTGAGCAACGCATCTTGAAACTCTTGTCTGGTTTAAAATTTCTGCTATGTAAATAAATTTGAAGGTGTTAGAAAGAACAAAACACCTCTGTGAATCATTTATAGTTTTCTAGATTCCTGTTAATGTAATATGACTTTATTTACATCATAGTTAAATCTAATTAAAGAAGCAGCATATACACTATTGTATGATCATTTAATATATTGTATAAGAGCCATATCTTTTAAGTTAATGTTAATGGTAAATATATAGGTTTTTGCCTAGTTTATATTTGAATAGAAATAATAAAAAATACTGAAAGATTTCTTTTACCCCATATAAACTATAAATGAATGAAATGTTCTTAATGTTTAGCTCAGTATGACAACAGAATGCATGCAGATTATAGTTAGACAGCCAAAAAGAAACATGAACTGTTAGACAGAGAGGCATTGGGGGCAAACAGTTTTTGGCCGTTATGAAAAGGTGCTATATAGGCGCCCGACCTAACACAGACTGGACACAGAGGCACACGTAAAATAAGTAAACTATTTATTTTTCTTTGCCTGTGGGCGCACGTCTTCCCCGTGTCCCACAGGCAGTACACAGTCCCAAGCACAAACACACAAAGTAAAACACAAAGCAAAGCACACTCTTCTTCCTCCAGCACTCCTCCCAGGCAACCTTGTCCTCCTCCTCCCGATTCTGGCTCCTTTTATCAGGCACCTGGAAGGATCTAGCAGGAGTACTTGGCATTGCCCGGGAATCTATAACTGGTGAATTTCCCAAATGAAAGAAACAGAACATAGAAATAGAACAGTTTTCTGGTTTACATTTTATTGTAAGTTCCTCCATTTTGGATTGTGTCTGCTGTGGCGTTTGAGACGCCTTTGAAATAGACTTTTCTCTGGCATCTGAAGTGAACCGTGGAATTGTACGTCTTTTTTTCGGTGGCATGGGTATATTCGCGTAAAGCAGGAGAATTATAATGTGTTACATGGTATTAGTACGGAATATGCACCACAGTGAGATGAATTTAATTTATTTACACTACGTCGGAAAGCGAACAAATCATAGACATATATGGATAGACGCCGCATTCACTGTGTTGTCCAGTCAACAAGATACGTCAGCGCGTCCGCCCTATTGCGAGTGGTAAAAGTGCCATTTAAACTAATACATGTAGACGTGGAAACTGGGTTTTCTGATGAAAAAACAATAACGTTTAAAACAGTATCGTTTACATACAATGGATTTTGGCGAACCGTTTAAATGTAATTATTTATATCCATTTATACACTAATAAAGGCAATTATTAAATACTAATAATCATAATAATAATAATAATAATTATTATTATTAAATAATTCCTCCCATATAAGTAACATTTCGCGGACTGCCTTCTTCTATCTCCGAAACAGTACTGAAGTACTGATTAATGCCCGAGTCACCTCACATATAGATTACTGTAATGCTATTCTGTCATCCCAAAAAAACTTATTCATCGCTTACAACTTCTTCAAAATTCTGCTGTCAGGATAATAACCTGCTGTTCTAAATCCACTGAACATATTACACCAATTCTCTCTGAGCTTCCCTGGCTCCCTGTTAACTACAGAATACAATACAAAAACCAACCGAACTTACTGTTATCTGCTCGAACCAACACCGACTTACTATACTCGGCCGTCCAGCGGCATCACAGTAGCATTGGAACATTCTTAGCCAATCATGCAATACTGCGTCCGCGTTTGCCACGTTATGTTCTAGCTACAGAGGCCATTTGCATGGTTCTAACTTGTATTGACTCGAGGTATTGACGCGAACACCGTACATACGGGGTATTGACGCGAACACCATACATACAGATACTATCAAATTATATATAAGGATAATTATGCTGTTTCAATAGCACTTTTATAAAATCTACTACATCTTTAAACTATATATATATAAGAAAATGTTTACATTTTTAATCAATAACCAATTTCTTATTATCTGTGAACATTTGTCAGCTTTAGAAGGTACACTCATGAAATAACCTATAAAAAGAGTACACATCATAGTCAACTTTAAAAAACTTTACCATTGGAACATGGAAATGGCTTAATATTCTTGACATTGTGATGGAATGTGTTGACACAGGATATCCAACAATTGCAATGACAGGTGGAAGCCCTTTACAGCTTAAATCTGTTACAGTCTCATCATCTCCACTGATCAAAGAGGTTGTTGCTCTGAGGCCAATAAGTAAATTATTGCAATTATGATATAGCCTGTAGCCCAGTGTTATATTAGGAAGAAGATTTGTATTTCTGTTTATATCCTTGATTGCAAACACCATTGTCTGAGCCCTGTGAAATATTGAGATCTCAAAACTGTAGGGAAGAACAATTTCAGTGAGTTTTGACGTATGCTGTACAAACTAGAACAGATCATTTCTCTCTCTGTCTTTCTCTGATCCCTAGCTGGTGTCTGGAGGAGGCAGTTGGCCACGCAACCGGTACACCACTGTGGGTGCCTCAGGATTTCGGACTTACCCCATGATGTGTTTCCATGTTTTAGTATACAGTATAACTATACTGTAAATGTATCACTGCAATTTAATTTAGTTCATCTTTAGTTCATCATTTTCATATATAACTTATAACTAGATGAATCAATTTACATTTTCATTTAAATTTTCATCATATAGGTGAACAAAATTAAATATATTCGGTACCCACTTTAACACACAAATAAATATGTAATACTCACCCATCACATCTCCACTGATCAGGTTTTAAATTGAAAGAAAGATCTGGAGCTATTGTTTTGAAGTTGACTATAAAAATTCCACCTAACATAATGTCTCCTTTCTTATATAATCCATTAAGTTGAAATTTTTCTTGTATTTTGCATATTAGTTGCACAAAAGAACGAAAAAGAACAGCTAAGCTCAGGAGGGCTGCAACATATTTCATTTGTGTCATGGTTAGAGAATACAAAACTTATAATGCAATGATTTATGAACCTCCCTTATATAGACATCACCTGATTCTTCAGAGATGAGAGAGAAAACAAAGGGATGTAAAACTTTGGCACTGACTTACTCAAATATAGACAATGGCAGGGTTGGCTTCAGTTAATAGACATGTTTCAAAATGTACTGAGAGCAACAGAACTGTTAATAATGCATTTCTTTCTATCCATCCATTTTCCAATCCTAATTAAATTCACCACTAAATTCTCTTTTGCAGATATAGTACCAATTATTTCATATTCAGAATAGACAAAGACAATAAATAATACAGGGGATATTCCATCTACTGCAAATATTTCAATAACTTTTGATTCTGTAATTTCAGAGTTTAAATATGTAGCATGAGATAAAGCTCATGACCTAGACTGAGTTACTTGTTAAAACTTCTAGTGCAGACTATTTAGTGTACCATTACAAAGGCAGTCTAAATAGCAAACAGATAATGAAGTAGTAATTTGGATTGTTCCAATGCCCCAAAACAGTAGATTAAGTACTTCCTGATCTACTTCAGGTTTCTTTAATTTCAGTGCCACTAAAGTGTCTTGACAAGATTTAATTAAAGCACATTCACCCAGAGTTTACACACTTTATGTTTTGTTTGTGCTAGAATTGTTAAAAAAAATGTATATTTGCTGGCCATTAAAAGTGCAACAATGGGAAAATTGTGGCATATTGGTCCAAAACTTGCAGGATTGGTAAACTATGGTAGAGTATGAAAATGATTACAAACAGCACATATACAAGTGATGTGTGTGAGTTATGCCCCCTGAATTTTCCCACATTGGGTATAAAAGGTGTCTGACAAGGGAAGCTCACTGAGTGACTTCTGGCAGTTAATGTACTCGTAGGCAGCAAGCACGCCCCAGTGAAAAGACATACAGTATGTTCAGCACTTTGAGTGAAGGAAAGTTATGAGAGTGTGGGAAGGCAGATGATCTTTCTCTGACATCAGCATTTATATTAGATGGAATGTGAGTACAATGACAGGAGTATAGCATCAGTTGGTAGAGGACAGCCTGACTCTATGAAGTGAGAGATCTACAGCATCGTGACACAAAACAAATGGGAGGACAAACATCTCATGTGCATAGCAGGGATGGATCAAACAGCTATATTACGGACCCAAGCCCAAAAGCTGGGATTTGCCACATGTCGACGGGTGTCCACATGCACTGTTCAGTTCTATTTGCAACAGTAGGATTTTCTCAATCACCACCATTTGCTTTGGATATCCTTGACCCGCAACCAAAGGCATCTGAGGTTGCAATGGTGCCAAGAACACCACCAATGGAAGGATGACTGTCATCACATTGTGTAAGTCCCAGTTTAATTTAATGCAGCTTTATGGACAGACCACTGTGTGAAGCTACCACAGTGAAACGTTCTCGAAGGCTTGCATTTTGCAGAACCATATGAAACCCAGCACCAGGTATTATTGTGTGAGGTGACATTCCACTTCCAATCCTCACTCATGCACATTGCCAGTATCTTGACCAGTCAGCAGCACATCACAGAGCACTATATTCCAATAGGACAGTGCTTGACCACATGTGGCATGAATACAGTAGTTTTTCAGTCCCTGTATGATCACCACGTGCCGTTTCTTCCCTGGCCTGCACAGTCACCGGATTTGTCACCCACTGACCATGTCTGAATGTAGTCAGACGATGACTGATGTCCCAATGACTTCCAGCAGTTACCATGAATAAACTTGAGTATGTATAGAGGCTGCAGGTCATACCATTCCACAAACTTACATCCAACATCTGTTCCTTTCCATGCCAAACCGTGTACAAATGGTTATTTAGACCCATGGTGGATACACAAAGTACCGATTATTAAGTGTTCTGCATGTGTGACCAAGTATCATGGCCTTTCTTGGTGTTGCAATATCATCTGCCAGTAATGTATGTTAATGGATTTCCTGATGATCTGTTTTTATACATTTTCTTGGATGATTTTTGCAAGGAATAGTACTCTACATTACTGGTTACTTGATAGCTTGCAGCTATTTCAAGCGTGAGTTGTCATGCCGCAGACATAAAAGATGCAAGCTGTTTTCTGTTGTTTTAATGTACTTGCACCACATTCACCAGCAGATGGCATTTAGGAGCTCAAGTAATATAAAACTTAAACAAAACACTACATCACATTGGGTAGTGTGTGCGCAAAAGTGTAATGTGCATTGTAAGTGCACATTCTGTAAGACGCTGACTGTTTAAATTAACCAGATCATCCAGAAGTAGCCTGCGGTGACATACAGCGATCTTTTGGGGGGCAATGGCACAAATGGAAGAGGAACACTTTCCAGGTAATAGTTTGTTACATTAGATTAAGGCTTAGCAGACACAAGTTTGCTTGTGCACTATATCCATTTTTTTAAATAGTTTGGATGCAACCTTAGAGCCTGGACCATAGAAAGCATCTTCAGTGGGAGAGGGAGAGGGGATATGGGATAACAAAGCCCACAGTGTTTTTGATTCATAAAAAATATGTATGATAGTGCATAAGCAAATACCCAGAACACCACAGGTTTGCACTCTAAGTAGCCAAACATGGGTTGCACTGATCAAACATGCTTAGCAAGGCTCACGTACACAAAAAACCAATAAGCAGTGCTGAATACACAGGAATATTAAGGAATATTAAACTGTAATCGCAATTCTTTATGAGACATGACTTGAATGTAAGGTTACAAACACTTTTAAGTGGTTACAGACCACAGAGAAGAACAGTGAAAAAGTACCATGGTAACGGTGATATATGGCTCTTTACATCCCAAATTGCAATAAATGATTTCTGGACACAATATGTTACATCATCCATTAAAGTGCACACATAATTACACAAAACACTACGACATGTTGGGCAGTGTGGGTGCAAAAGTATAACGTACATTGTAAGTGCATATTCTGTAAGTCACCAACTGTTTTAATACACCAGTTAGTCCAAAAGTAGCACACAGTGACATGCAGAGATCTTTTAGTGGCGAGTAACTAAAAACGGTGAAGGGAAACCACCTTTCATTACATTAAAGCATCAAGGAAACATCTGTCCCAGCTTGTACTGCAAATCCAATTTTTTAAGAAAGTTTGGATGTCAGAGAAGGTGTGAACTGCACAATAAAATGTAAATAGTAGTGCTGCTTATCTCATATGTATATACAACTTTCTCTCGCACACAAGATACTGATAAATGAGCAATACTATGCAATTCAGGGCTACTTAATTTTGTCACATATATGACTTTGCAAGAGTTGGGGAGACCTCATTTCTTCGTCACTTCTGTCTTAATCAACACATTAAGGAAGTGTGCCATTCCGTTTGGGTGTTTCTAGCTTAAATACAAGTATTCACTGTTAATGTGGACTGTATTGCAAAGTCACCTTCTCTCACATTGTTTCAAAAAAGCCACCTGTCATGTCATTACTCACATGTTTATTGAATTAGTCCGCAAAATGCAGTTCATTGAGGGACATGGCTTAGCTGCAGGCTACAAACCAACCCTGGAAGGGGAGCCAGCCCTTCATTGGACACAAGCACAAATTCACAAGAGGCCAGTTTAAAGTCACCAGTTAAATTATCTGGCACCAGTGATGCATATGGGTCAGGTTTTTTTTTTTTTTTTTTAATCACCTCATTGTTGAGGTTGGCTGGACCAGGCCAAGGGGACAACCACTTAACACCTGGCTGTGGCAGATAGATGGTCATTTCCGGAGGGTGGGACTGGACCACATGTCTGCCTGGGGAGTTGACAATCAGGATCCACAGCTGTGTTGTCGTGTGATGGGTGCAGCAGCCCGCTGTACCAGTGCATAATCCCCAACCTGACATGATCTGACCATCCCATGATTATGAGAAATGAACCTATACCCGCCCAATCAGAAATAAAACTATAAAACATAATGCAATGGTGACCTTAAGAATCACCCTGTAGTTGCATTTTTCTGGTTGAAGCACCTGGTATTGACACTTAAACAGGCTGAGTTATCAGTTTCAGGCAGCTGTTTCACATACCTCTATTTAACATCACTTACCCTGCTCAACTCTTCATTGAAACCCCTAAGCTGACATCCCCAGTCACCACCTGAACCAGAGACCAGGAAAATTTAAGAATCTAGACCAAATGAATATTCAAAGAGTTTATCTTATTTATTTACACACAAAAATAAAATACAAGGATAAAAGATTAAATGCAAAATGTAAGTAATAATACAACAATTCGGCAACAATGACACAGATTCAGACCTTTCTATTTCAAGATGATCTGTGTGTCTTTCAAATCTCTTTAAGCCTATATCAAAAGTTTTTGTCTAGAAATGTTCAGTAACTCCTACTTCCTAATTTCTGTCTGGCCCTGGAACTTCCCCTTCTAGGATGGTGTAATATTTTTTAAAGTGAACAGTACCCATAACACATAATTAAAATATACATTGCATTGCACAATTGATATGTACTTAGTTCTAATTTTATTTCTGCTTACATGCATTATAGGCTTCACATTTACAAATATCTCAAAAGCATTATTTGGATTAAATAAGCTGTTAATTATTTCAAAGTGTAATACCCGAGTAATAAAACAGACTTTTCTTCTTCTTTGGAGCAAATCTTGATAGAAAAAAATTAAAAACTGCTTACTCCAAACTTTCAAATCTTTAAGCAGTTAGTTCAAAAGATCATATCTTCTAACAGATTTTGACAGGAAAATTTAAAAACTGCTTTTAGCTCAAAAGTTCAGATGTTAAAGCAGATCTTGATAAGAAAAATGTTTTTTTTAATCCTCATGTCCAGTTTATTGCTTAAGTTTCAAATTTTCTAAAATAACACCAACATTTTCACAAGCCAATCTCAATAATTTTGCGCACTAGGCCTCTCATTGTGTTTCTAGCCCAATTGAGTTTTTAAGCCGAGCTTTTGCAAGTGAATTAAGATGATTTTGACTTGATTTTCATGATTGTACATATCCATCCATCCATCCATTTTCCAACCCGCTGAATCCAAACAGGGTCACGGGGGTCCGCTGGAGCCAATCCCAGCCAACACAGGGCACAAGGCAGGGAACCAATCCCAGGCAGGGTGCCAACCCACCGCAGTGATTGTACATATATTTATACTATATTTAAATAAACACAAAAACAGATTTTTGTAGAACATTCATTTTGAAAATAAAATAAGACTGCCCTTTAGCTTTCCCAAAAGAATCTGCAGATTTGTAAGTCTGATCCATTTGCACTAAAACAAACACTATATTTTCATTTATTTTAAAAATAATCAAGCCATACAGGTGGAGTAATTATTCACATATTTTGACCTGCTCTTCCCATCAACGCTTTCTTTGTATTTAGTTCCGGTCTAAGGAGAATGATATAGCATTTGGGAGCAAAGATTGAAAACAGAAGACCAAAGCTTGAGGCCAAGATTGCAAATATCTCTACTGCTACGGTATGTTTTCCAGGAGAGCTGATATAAGCAGGTACAAACGTTATCCAGACCGCACAGAAGATGAGCATGCTGAATGTGATGAATTTGGCTTCATTGAAGGTATCTGGTAGGTTTCTAGCAAGGAAAGCTAACAGAAAACAAATGCAAGCCAGTAAACCAATATATCCCAAAAGGCAACTAAAACCAATCAAAGATCCTACATGACATTCAAATATTATTTTGGAATTTTGGTATTTTGTATTTTTATTTGGAACAGGGGGAGCAGTCGTTAGCCATACTAAACATATAATGCACTGAATGAAGGCTGTGAAAAACACAGTGCCTCTCTGTTGAGAAGTACCAAACCATTTGACCATATTATTGCCAGGAAGTGTAGCCTTAAAGGCCATAATTACAACAATAGTTTTGACAAGAATGCAAGATATACACACAGCAAAGCTAAGGCCAAACACCACATGTCTTATTGTGCATGTTATATCTGAAGGTTTTCCAATAAAACACAAAACACAGAGGAAGCAAAGTGTGAGTGACACCAGCAACAGGAAACTGAGCTCAGAGTTGTTGGCTTTGACTACTGGGGTGTGTCTGTGGTGGATGAAAATTGCAAGCACACTTAGTGATAGACAGGCCCCAAGTGCTGAAGTTGCCGTTAGTGTTATTCCCATGGCATCATCATATGAAAGAAATTCAATTTCTTTTTGAATGCATTCACTTCTTTCATGGTTTGACCAATACTCAGGTGGACAGGTAAAACATTCTGTGGAATCTAAGAAAAATAAATTATTTATTTCAGAATGCTATTCAGTAATGTTAAGAAAGACGTATGTCAGATAATTTTAACTTGCAAAGATCAGTGTTTTTCATTTATTTATTAAAAAAGCATTATTTATGTTATACATATACATATATATTCACCTATGATGGCCAGTTCTCTACTTGGGTTTAGGAGCAGAATTAAAAAAAGACCATTTTCATTTCAAGCATATAAGCTATAAAAAGTGACATTTCTGTAGTCAAAACTTAAATTAAAAGACCAATCAAAAAGAAAGTGTTATGCTATGCTAGGTTTTAGATGTTTTTTTTCCTCTGGCATTATTAAACACAGAGTAATCATTGTAAGTATGCTAGCTATTTAACACGGGAATGATACTTTAGAATAATGAATTAAGATCAGCTGGTTAACTGTACCATTCTGACTGCTGATTTCTCCATCTGCACATGGAATGCAATCAAAACAACAAATTGGTTCCCCTTTGCGGGTAGCTTTCCTTGTACCTGGCAGGCAGCTTTTGCTGCAAACGGATTCTGGAACCTGGAAAAGAAAAGAATACAACTGTTTAATATATGATGTATATGTATTTAATTAATACTGGAATCAGAATCAGAACTTGCAGTGATATTATTATTAGCAGCTGTAGTTAATGATTCTTATGCTAACCATCAGGGACACTTACAGAGCAAATCAGGTTCAGACAAGACCCAAGACTAAATTAATATGATTCAGGCAAGAGGTTTGATTTCTCCAATCCATGAGGAGAAAGGATGTCATACGCTTTCAGAGCTATTGGTTTTGACAACCAGTCTGGTTCTCCCTAGTGCAACAATATGACAGTGTGAACACGTAGGTACAACTGTTGCCACTAGAGGGATCTCGATATAGTCAGTATTAGAACTTTTTAAGTGTGTAGTGGTAGGATGTTCTACCATGTTAGCCATTATGGATGCAATGAGAAGTTAAGCAAAATGACACCTTTTATTGGCTAACCGAACAGATTACAATAGGCAAGCTTTTGAGGTAACTCAGGCCCCTACGTCAGGCAGTTTGTAATTGTGATTTCAATCATATAAGCTTGCCTATTGTAATCTGTTCAATTAGCCAACTTATTATGTGGTAACTGGTAAATCTGGAAATGCATGTGATGAAATAATAGAGGGCCCAGACTTAAATGTTCTTCCAACCAGAGAAACATTGAGCATGGAATAGGAAGTTAGAGACAAGTGCTCAACTGGCTGGAGAAATTAAGGCTAGCATAAGAGAAGGAGATTGTGAATTAATTTTGGGAAAGTGGACTAGCTAACCTCTGGTATAGTCAGGAGCTTCTTTTATATAGTTAGGCATTGTGTCTCATGTATTGCTCCTTTTTACCAAGTGTAATTATTGTTTCTTTTGTTAATGCACCCCATTTTTATTTTGGTAGTTTTATCATCTGTGTCCTACTTGACTCTGGGGTCAGGCTGCAATTGTCTCAAAAGCCAATAGAGTGAACACATTCCACTATACTTTAATAATTAATGTGTGATGACTCATACAACGTAGTAATTTGTCATGCACGTACATCTGGGGATCACCTTCCTGGCTCTGATGAGTTAAGCAGCACCACTCTGAGACACAAGGGGGCACTGTCGCTAACTGTATCATCTCTCCCAGCCGCAGTTCCAAGAAGACAACAAAGGATGAAGCCTAGCCCTACTTTTTGCGCCCAGAGCAGGCAGACACCATAAAAATGAGTGGCCCCAGAATGATGTCATCTCATTATGACTGGACCTTCACAGAGGACAGAGCTTCTATGTGATGGAATCCTTTACTCCAGACCAGAGAGTCTTTTGTTTTTGGGCCTTTATGGCACGTATTTACATTGAGCCTTAGGGCACTCTTTTTTTATCTAAAAATTAAAATAGGTTTAATTTTGCCTCCTTTTTGGCAATTCGTGCTCTGTCTACATGGTCACACATGGCATAGTTGGCAGGGTAAGTGATGTGTTGCCATGTTTGCCCTCCACTATAACATTAGGCAGACACCGGGCACAGAGAAAAAGTGACAATGACCTGCTGCACCATTATCACGCCTGGGAGCAAATCCTGGCCATGGACAGTACCCCATTGCCTGAAGGTAATTCCTCAACATGCAAAAGAGTAGGTAAGGGCAATTTCCACATGGTAGATGCCACCACTGCAGTCATAGAGACGGCATACCCACCAGTGACAAGAGAATCGCCCTTGGGGTCTGTGGTGGATGCCAAGCCGGACTGGACTACGCTGATCGTTCATGATATGCCCAGCCAGAGGTCATAGTTAACGAGCAGCTGTATTGCCTCCCAGAGGCAAAAAAGGCAGAGACTGAGTTGGAAATTAAATGCATCATTGTGGAAAGTAATAGTCCCCGATGAAGTTCTATCATTGTTTCCCCAGTCCGACAGGAGTTGGTGCTTTTGCATTGATTTCTGTCTGCCTTTCCTGGTCTCCCACTTCAATACAAGGCTGAACGACCTTCTGGAACGCCTAGGTAGTGCTTGGTTCCTATTGACCCCGGATATGATGAAGAGCTATTGGAAGATCAACCGATTGACTAAGTGAAAAAAAGACTGCATTTAGCACTCCCAGTGGACACTGGGAGTACCATGTCCTACCCTGTGGGCTGCATGGGGTCACAGCCACCTTCCAATGTCTGTTGGACAGACTGCTCAGTCCTCACATTGCTTATAGTATTGGTTACCTCAATGACGTGGTCATCTATTTCAGCACCTGGGAGAAGCACATATAGCATGTCTTGGCCATCGTCCACACCATCAGTGATGCACTCTCTGCGAATCAACTCAAAAAAGTGTCATTTTGGGCTGACCAAGATTAAGTATTTAGGCTATGTGGTTGGTGTAGGACGTGACAAGCCATTGTGCTCCAAGGTTGCTGCCATTCAGACAAATGCAGGCCTTTCTGGATCTTTCCAGGTACTATCAGAGGTTTGTACTGAGCTTCTCGAAAATGAATGCTTCTTGAAAGACCTCGCATGAATTTAGCCTCTAATATAAGAGGCATGAAATCCTCAGACAGAAGAAACATTCTGTGACCTAAAAATGACCGTTATGTTGATTTCAATATTAATTAGCCTAACTTTGTTCTGCCTTTTCTCCTCCAGACCCATGCTTCAGACACTAGCTTGGGTGTTGTGTTCAGGTAGGTCATCAACGGAGCCAAACACCCTCAGTTGGACACTGTTAGACCAAGAGACAAAATATGCAGTATTTGAGCGAGAGTTCCTTGCCATCAAATGAGCTGTAACCCATGTAATGTATTACCTTTTGGAGAAGAAGTTTGTCTTGGTGACCATCCACTCCTCTCGGCATTGGCTGTGTTCCCAAAATAACTCCAAACCCTGGGTTACCCATCATTTTCTAAACCTACAGCCACAAAAATACATGATTTAGTTTGGATGTGGCGCACTCCATGCCAACGCTGATGCTCTCCCTTGGACACACTACCTCTCATCTTGGATTTCCTGACCCTCAAGGTTGAGTAAAGGGTGGCCTGTGTCAGACATGTGCACCTTGGGATCACCTTCCTGGCTCTTCTGAAGTAAGTGGAACCACTCTGGGGCAAAATGAGGCACTGTTGCTACACTGTATCACCTTTCTCACCGGCAGTTCTGTGAAGACACCCAAGGAAGAATCCTAACCCTGCCCATGGACCCCAGAGCAGGCTCCACCCCTTTCATTGTTACGCCAGTAAAAGAAATGGTTGTGTCTTAATATGACTTGACACTCAAAAGGGACAGCGCACCAGTGTGATGGAACCCTTTACTCCATATAAGAGAGTCTTGTTCTTGGGGTGTTCAAGTCATTTTTAAGTTTGTGCCATAATGTGCCATTTGTTTTTTGATCCCAGTATTAAGTGGTGTGGCCCGGATTGTGCCTCAATACTACTTTGTAGCAATTTGTAGTCTGCCTACCCAGTCACTGCATTATAAAAAAAAAACTATAATTTGATTACATTAAATTATGCACATAATGTATGTTTAAAGTAAATTGTTGGAATGTTCCTTTACTCTTGAGATAGTTTTTATTTAAGAAAATGGAATGGTTTTCAATAATACATGTTGGTACAGTATTCATTAGGGACACAGTTTATATTGTACAGTTATATAACAATTGGTACTTTTAACACAAGTGAAATCTGGGAAACTTACTAAAAAATTTGAAAGTAAAGAAATTTAGCCTACCCTTCCAGTAGCAGAGTTCCAGAAAATATCTTTTTCATTAAGTGAGAGCTCTTTTCCACTCTGTGATTCATCAAAAAGGCCAACAATTTTGAAATCCACTGATTCATCATTGCTTAGCTGCCAATTGACTATATCATAAATTGCAGAAGGATCTCCATTTTCATCAAAAGTTACTCTTTCCCCAAGATGGTTTACAAAATTAACTTTTTTCAAGTAATACAGAAGCTACAGACAAGGGAAAGAGTATTTGTTAAATATGAATGAATATACTGTATCTATAGTCTCTCATACATACTGTATATACTTAAACATATATTCATAAATGTTTTAAGCATATATGAAAAAACAGTTTACAGTTACACTTTATTCTTATTTATACACTAATATCGTTCATTTTCAGTCACAGATAGCTTTTTTCATTCAGATAGCTATTCATTTTTTTTTTGCATTTGTGAAATGGTCAAGTTTGCCAGTGACATAATAAAGGTGTGGGCCTTATTTTTATGGACCACATGAGTATGCATTTATTTGACAATGACAGTGGCAGTAGGTTTAGGAAGTGAGGTGTACATATAAAGCAAATTAGAAAGAAAAATGTTCATCATTAATTTAGGAAGTTTTCATGGCATCCTTTGCAAATATGATGGATTTAAGCTAGTCCCAAGAGCAGTGGTAATCAGTTCTACATCTAAGCCATTGTGATGTGGAGGGTTCTTTCTGTTCACCAGAATTATATTGCAACCTATTGAAATACCGTAACAACTAAAATGGGCTAACCTTTCTGGATGGATGTTCTGTCTAGGATGACTCACTCAATAGTAATAAATGAATGCTGACACTACAGGGAATCTAATAGAACAGCAAAACTATTATAGACATTCAAAATAATCAGTGGCAATGGCAAAGTATAGTCTTAACTATGGCACCTTTAGAGTGTGATCTGCCTTGATTAGCACATTTTTATTTTATTTTATATTTAAAATTTTGAAAATATATTGGTATTTTTGTAAATGATTTGGGTAAAATGTAATGAAGTATAAGCTAACATCCATCCATCCATCCATTTTCCAACCCGCTGAATCCGAACACAGGGTCACAGGGGTCTGCTGGAGCCAATCCCAGCCAACACAGGGCACAAGGCAGGGAACCAATCCTGGGCAGGGTGCCAACCCACCACAGATAAGCTAACATGATTAAAAAAATTTCAGGTTGAAATTTTGCACATTAAAACTGCCAAGGCTATAACATCTTAGTGATTTCCCCATCTGAATGTGTGTGTCAGGAGCTGTAGTACATGAATAATAAAACTTGTACAAAAGCTGCATGGTCTTCTAATTTAGAAAATATACAAATTATACCTACCTTTAAGTTTACATTTTACTGAAGTATTATTTGTTGCACACTTATATTTTTTTAATTCTAAACAGCAAGATGAAGTGTGGTATGCACTGTGGCTGAGGGTAAATGCTTTGTATGCTAAACCTCTGGCTCACAGAAACTGTAGTGGTGTAATGAAATTATAGTTCATTAGAGTAAAGTAATATACAGTTTTCTTTATAAGGTTTTATAGCCCATATTATCTTTTTATTTTAGCATAATTGTTTTAGCAAAATAGGGTATAACAACATATTCACTGACTTCTATGCGAAGGGCGCTTAAAGCTCAGTACATTTTATTTTCATTAGCATATACAGTAGATCAGGATGGACATCCAGGTAGTCCATTTAATTGTATCTTGCACACAGTATGTTTACCACCATAACTCACATTCTGAAACACGTGTAATTCACTTCAGATTCATGGAGGGGCTAAAGCTTATCCGACAGCACTGGACTCAAGGCAGAAACCTTGAAATCTTGGAAATGCTCACTTTAAATTAACTATTTGAAAGAGTAGATAAATGCAGTCTCATCCTTTAGCTGCGCATAAAAAGGCATTGGCTGAAATAACACAGATACAAAAAAAGTACTTTGATTTTTTCATGTGACCTTTATATATTTTTGGGCATTGAATTCAAATAAAAATCATTTTTCTCCATCATGTAATATTTTTTTTAAAAAACATATATTTTTGCTGTCATTTATACTGTAGGTGTTTTTACTGTTTTTTTACTATATCAATATTAATATTTTATTTGAATTGTAATTTGTTTCGATTTCATATTTTCAAACATTAAAATTGGTGGTTAAAACAAAAGACTTATTTCATTCAATAATAAGGTTCATATGTGGTGGAGACCTTAAAGTTCTGCATATCACTCTGGGTCAGTAGTCAGGGCATGCAAACTTTGAATATTTTCTCTGTGAATAGGACAGCAGAGCCAAACATTTACATTGGGCTCAGAAGGAATGGCTAGTTAGAAAAAAGCTACAGCTTGGAGCCAAACACATCATCAGACCTAGCTAGGTGGATCCAGAAAAAGTGCTGCTACCACTGCTTCCTATTAAGCTTGGTTTACTGAAGCAGCCATGTCAAAAGATGGAGTCTGTTTGATGTATTTATGTGAAAAGTTTTCAGGTTTGTCTGAGGCTAAATTAAAAGAGGGCATTGAGTTGCAACACAAGTCTTAAAGTTTACTTTTTGGATTCGCTTTTGGAAATTTTTCATGAAAATCTTGGAGCGGAAAGTGAAGAGCAGAGAGAACGATTCTATCAGGATATCAAGGACACGGAAAGAAGGCACCCGGGATGTTGAGGTGTCAGTAAGATGGCATCTGCTGGATGATTCATAAGGAAAAAGTGTACAAACAAAGTTTTGATCAAAAAAATTAGAAAGTGACAAAAAACTAGATCAGTTATATGTAAGTTAATGAATATGTATTGATGTTTTCTTTACATATGTTTAAAAATATTAGATCGACCAAATATGTTGATTTAGAACGATATTGCGTACATAAATAAATTGTATTAAATATGATAAGATTAAAACATTCTAATCATATTTTTTATTGTGTTTACAAAACCAAAAAGAAATAACTACTCACAATTAGAAAAACGTTTTATGAGTTTAATTCTTAGGCCTTTGTAACGTTCCGCTAGAAGCATTTAGTTAACTAGAGAACCGATACAGTATTGAGATACTAAAAGTCACATTCAACAGGCATTTATTATAATTTATTTTAGTTTTAATGGCATTATTAAGTAAAATACATAATAAAATGATTTCAACTGTCATTGAACTAACTTAATTCTGTTCAGGATAAAGAGGACTGGAGCTTATCCGTGCAATAAAAAGTATAAATTAGAAACTGAATCTGAACAGGCTGGCAGCTCATCAGTGGGCACACTCAGTCACAGAGGGCACGGTTAGAGTCACAATCTCCACATATAAAGTGGCTGGGCCCAAAATCAGACCCAAGATTCTACATCTGTGATGCAGCAGTGGCAACTGCATAATAAACTTCTACACCTATTATAACTAGTTTATACATGAATAGAAAAATGCACAGCAATCATCTTGAGGATGTTTTATCATCAATATAACAAAAAACATTAGAAATTTGATATTTGTAAGAGTCAAAGTTGAATGGCATTTGTTAATTTACTTATATTTTGCCTTACCTGCCACGGTTGAACATTTCGGATGTTGGCACAGGAGTTGTTAAGAAATGGCCCCTCACCAGTTTTACATGCCATCAGGTCATGAAGTGAATGTGCTATGGCATATACTGCTTTGTACACGGTATACGGCAGCCTTAAATCAGTTACATCACTATAGGCTGTTTTTGTTGTTTTGATATCCTCTGATCCTGTGCACACTTTTGAAGAAAAGTTACTTTGATTTGTGGCATTCATAAATTTACATTGAAATAAAGACTCCCAAAATTGAACCATTAGATTGTTTTGTGAATTTAAATCAGGATTACTTTGCTGGAGAAATTCTTTAAAACCTGGAATTTCTCCTTTGCGAATCGCAATGCCTATTGTGCCACCAAAGGAAACAAAGTTCTCCTTGACAGCTAGGACTGCTGATGTACTCCATGATTCACTTGCAATCCATTGCCTTCCTGTAATATTTTGCTGCACAACTTCCTTAACCAAAGCGCTTAATTCTTCTTCAGATGAAAACACAACAATGACATTTGCACTTGATTTTTTAATAGTAGAGACAATCTTAAGAAATGTTACCTTCTCGTTAACAATTGGGATAGTTTCTGTGAATTCAATACAGGCAATCGTTTGTATTTCTTTAATGAAATCCTTGAGAGCATTCTGTCCGTAATCATCATCTGTTGCAATAGCGCCAATCCAAGTCCATCTGTAATGTTTAATTATTTGAACAATAGCTTTTACTTGGAATCTATCACTTGGAATTGTCCTGAAGAATGTTGGATAATCTTGTTTATTGCTTAAGCAGGAACATGTAGCAGAAAAGCTGACCTGAAAAAGAACATTTTTACATATGTTTTTAGTATTGGTAGCAGTCTGTAGTACTTCAGCTATATTAGGTTTTTGCAAAAGAACAGCTTTCATTTCTGAACGGTTAATATCTTCCATTTTTCTGTCCACCATGTGACATGCATTGCACCACTGCCCTTCAGTTTTATTTGGTATTAACCTACCATGGGAATCTGAAAAACACTTAAGATCCTTGATGTGGCTATGGAATGTGAAGACAATGGATCTCCAACAATTGCCAGAACAGGAGGATATTCCTTGCAGTTATAATTAGTGATGTCATCTTCAAGGCCACCAGTCAGCTCTATGGTAGCTCTAAGGCCCACTTGCACATTATTACAATCATCATATAATCTGTAGCCTAATGTTATGTTTGGTAAAAACGTCTGGTTTTTGTTAATTTCTTCAATTGCAAAGATCATTGCCTGTGCCCGTTGGAAAACAGAAATCTCAAAACTGTTGAAAATAATGTACATGAGTTATTTTAGATATTAACAAATATTCTGCTCTGGGTTTTCTGATTTAAAGAGTAGTGTCAAACTTAGGTTGTCTGACAAAAACATGAAAAATAATACATTTGAAGAACTTACCCATCACATTCCCAATTATCAGGTTTAGAAGTAAAGGTTAAGTCTGGCGGTATTGTTTTAAAGTTTAAAATGAACGTTCCACCTAACATAATATCTCCTTTTTTATATAAGCTATTCAACTGAAACCTTTCCCATATTTTGCATTTGGTTTCCTGAAGACAAAAAACCGGGAAACCCAGTATTCCACTTGCAAGTAAAAAGTGTATCATTATCACACAAGCCTAAGATATGCTGCTGCTCCATATCAAGGAACGAAATTTATATTACAAACACTAAAATTCTCAAGAGGTATTCTGTGTTGACAAATATATTGATGTTTAAATTTAACAAATCATAAGCTTCAGTACTTACTGTATGAAATAAACAATACCACATAAAAAATGCTGAGGAGGACTCAGTACAGCACTGGATTATGAAGGGTGACTTGTAATGGTCTATGAGTGCTTTAAGACCAGACCATGTTGTGCCTCTGACACTTACCTTTTTATAAACAACAAAATGTAGTAATGACATATGCTTTCTTGTATGCAGTGGGACTGGATATTAGCTTTTTCTTTAATATTATTTTTAAATCTACTCTATATATTGCAATAATACAAATGTAAAAGAAATGGTAATTAGATTAAAATGGATTTTATTGCTAAATTTGTATTAATGCCAAGTAGAATTTTATATTACCAAAATAACAATCATTTTTTGAAAGCATGTTTTCTTTCTACTTACACGAATCCTTGGAGATTTTATACTTGAAGCTTTAGGTGCACACACTGGTAGAGACAAAAACCTATTCACTAGAGTAAATGATTTATTTTCCCCGAGTCTCTAGGCATTTATCAGTATTAGTATTCTTTCTAGTTTATTTTTGTTAATAGTAATATGAATTAAAAACATTAATATAATGTCACAGCATTTTATATATATCAATTACAGGTTAATTTAACTGTTTTATGCTTTCCTCCATTATTCACAGGGAGACACCGGAAAAAATGGATTTAGAAAAATATTGAATACATTTATTATATTTTAATTAAATTTCTTTCCAATTTTGTACTTAAATGTGACGTGATGGAAACATTCAAGTTATATTAATTTGTAATTATAATCATGAATGCAAATAAAGTTAACTATATACGGATTAAGTCGTCAATGTTCAAATTTGGCTTTTAATAGTTGGTTCCATGAACTTATTGCCATTAAAGTTTGTGCAAAAATAATCAAGAGTCATTAAATATGTTTGTCTTTATATATTATAAACTAATTATTATTAGAAGGAAAAATAAAAAAGAGAAAGAATTTAGACCAGGGTAAGAAATCCCTGAATAAAGGAGTGTCATTTCGTTTGTGTGGCTAGGCCAGAAAAATTTTATTTCAGGTAATTTGCATTAAAATACTAACACTAGTGAGTAGGAATCTTTATATATATAGACATCATCTTGTAGTTGTTAAAATCATGGGTCTGCTCTGTTGTTGAGGTAGTGGGATTGTTGTGGAAAGCTAGAAAACTCCCCTTGGGATACTAAATGTATGTATTGAATCCTAAAGGAAAATTTCAGGCCTCTTAGCAGTTACCTGGCTATTCCAATGGCTATTGGTACTCTTGAGAATAGGGACTTGTGCTGCCCACTAAGGGGAGATGTGGCCTTATGGCTCCATCATTAACACTAGAATTACCAAAGCCTACGAAAAAACTCATAGTCCCGGCCCACCTTAAATCTCTTTGTACCTCTCTGCCAGCGTCTTTTGTCTTGTAAATGTGTTGATCAACACAAGCAGCCCATCCTCTCACCCACCGCCGCAGCTCAATTTGCAAAGAACGTTCTCAGTGCTCAGTGTTTATCTTGGAATGAAGTGCTGGAGTTGTAGAGGGTAAATAATATATTGTCATTTGGAATACATACATTTCATGTGTGTTCCATGTCTACAGAAATCTATGTAAACACATTGTTAAAACAGAAATGTTTTTCATGTTTTAGTAATAAATGACAAAATGTAGACATGAACTCTATACTTTGTGAAGCTTGAAGTCCAAATATCAAATAAGCACTTTCACAAAAGTTGCAAGTGTAATGTGACAGCTTCCATGGTGCAGAAGAACTGTTGACTTGTAATCAAGAGGTCTCCGAATCAATCCTGGCTGCCTCCCAAATTTACCGTTTTGAGTAGGGAGTTGCTCTTACTATTAATATTATACAATAAAAACATATATTTGATTTGCATCTGTAACAGCCGGTGTAAATTTATAGTGCTTGTAAAAGTTAGCATTTTTTTTTTCACTTTTATTCTCTCAGTCTCAATCACGATACAGAAACTTATGTTCCATGATGTCAAAGCTGCACTGACAAAAAAACATAGATAGGTATATATGATATTTGGAATAATTCATTTTATAACCTGTATAGTACATTTCGGAAAACATTGTGGCACTGATGCAGCATTGTTCATATTATTGATATTCATTTGCATACCTTCTTGCGGTTGTAATCAGTGGCCGCAGTTTTTTTTTTTCCGATCTTGTCCAATCTCCAAATTTTGGTGCATGGAAAGAATAGTACAGAGAGGTCAGTTTCGCACTATATGCAATCATCAACTGTTTACAGTTTCCACACACCCAAGGACCGTCCTTCCTACATTTACGACATGTGTACCTGTTGCAATGTACACATGTCTCTCTATGCTGTGGTTCCTATTACATTGAAGGGGCACCTGAAACTGACTGAGTTTGCTTTCCGGGGTAAAGAGACGGTCTTGGAACAGAAGCTTGTCGATGTTGCATCCCCTTTTTCTTTTTCCATCGCATTTTCTTGTAAGAAGCGATGACAAAGTTCCTCTGCAAGGTGAGCAAAGAACACTCTTCTTTTCTCAGTGGACCCTGTGCATGCCTTACACAGTACATGTGCATTCATCGCCACCAGGTCAAGCATGTTGTAGCACACAGCAACCGGCCACCTGCATGTTTCTGTTCGCACTGAATAAGCTCACACCTTCTGGTCAATGATGTCAACGCAGCATGGGGGAAAAAAACAAAGAGACAAATAAATGTGTCATTTTGAAGAAATAATTTTATGACCTGAATAGTACCAATCAGAAAACATAATCACAATAATGCAATATTATTTTGAAAATGAACAACATCAGATTGGGTGTAAATTTATGGTACTTGTAAAAGTTAGCTTTTTTTCAGTTTTATTCTCTCAGTCACGTTCATGCTCTCCCTCCCACCCCTCCTGATCAGACCCTAACTAACAGCTAACCTAACTAATATGCTACTGTGGGTGTCCGTTTGTCTGTCCAGGATTTTAAATCACCTGTAACTCGCAAACCATTTGACCTATTGACCTGAAATTTGGTACACATATACTACATGAACTCTACTGTCTGCTTTCGGGGTGAGGATTTTTATTACTCTTTTTATTTTTATTTTATTGTAGAATCAACTCTCAGCAGCGCTCAACAAGGTGGCCATGCGGAGTATGCATATGGGTGCCATTCTCATCCCTACCACCTGCGCTGTCACTTCCTCTACCTCTTCATATCTTAAATCATTCTTGAGGCAGATTGAACACTTAATTGCCAGCTTAAGTGAAAAATTAAGAAATTTCAACACGAAAACTGACTGAATCAGTTTTAATGCAAAAAGATGCCAACGGAAGAAGAGAAGAAGCGGGCCATTAGAGTGGAGAAAACAAGAGCTGCTCACAAAGCAGCAAGCGCATCAGCCTCTGGGCAAATGAATGCTAAACGTACAGAGAAAGAGTATGAAAACTATAAGTTAAGTGTATTCACTGTACGTTACAGTGCAGTATGCCGTTACTGGTGTCAGTATAATAGCTAAAGTAACAGCAACTCTTTTCTCTCGATTGTCTTGAGTGCTGATGCAATAGATATATTTTTACTAGTAATAAGCACAGTCAATATGGACAGACAAGAGAGGAAGCAATAGGACAACTTTCATGTGTGCTGTAAGTTCTATCAAGCAGAAAGATATTATCACCTTAAAGGCAAAGGAAGAGGAGCAAAGAATAACAAGACTCCTATTCACTTACTACAATAACATTTATTTCTATAGCATGTTTTCATACAAAGAATTTAGTTCAAAGTGCTATTTAAGAAAAGAAAGGCAAATAGGAAAGAGAAGGGATGAATAAATACCATACCAAAATTAATAAATAAGAATAAATCAATATTCACTTACATAACACAAACACGCAAGTGACAAATAAACTAGACGTTATTCATAGATTTGTTTTCAAGTGTCTAATGATAAGTCTGATGCTACGGTTACATGGCCAGGGAGGACAGAAAATAATTAGAAAAAAAGGCCTGGAGCACAATGGTGTAGGAAAAAAAATCTGAAGGGGTTACAAAGCCAAAACACTGCACAGCCACCAATGAATAGTCTACCAGACATACATATTCCTAAGTGTAGAAGGTCTGGTTGACAGGTGAAGTATCTGCTTTCATTCAGACATTACAGGCAGTGCAACTGGTGGTGGAACAACCACGGAAAACTGGCCAAGAAAGCAGAGAAAAGTAGAGATTACCGTATTTTCAGAAATATACCTTCTGTATACAAATATATCCCACACACCTGAATAACCTGCACATTTCATTTTTCACATTAAAAAAAGTTCAACAAACAAAAAATCAATGCCTAATGCAAATGGCATTTTGTAATAAATTATATTCCCCATCTAACTAATATTTTGTCACAGCTGATGAATGTTGTTCCGTCATGTTCAAAGCTCAGCAATGCCCGCTGCAAACCAATTGCAAAAAGGCAAACTTCATATTACTAACCAGCCACCTTATCCACATACTAAAATGCCGTGTTTCAGGTTGCAATGTAATTCCCCACGTCTTCTTCTACAGCACTATCTTTGACTGTTGCCATATTATTACATGCACCTACTGGCAGTAACTTTAAGTCCAATTTGGATACTGTTATGGTCAAAGGCGCTGAACTTCATTCAGCCACCTAAAACACCTGCTCCCAAAAGGAGACACTATAATGCTTTCAAGCAGCATTAAGTACTTGCCTTTCTGTGACATAAGGCTGATTTGATAGGGTGGCATTTCTATGTTAGATTTGTGTACCCCATCCTGCTCCACTGAATAGAATACCAGCATGAAGTGACAGGAAGAAATTTCTCTAATGAAAAAATGAACTATCAAGTTTACAAATTCAATCATTTGATCTCTGGCAAAGGCTCTCGATCGACTGCCTTCTGTGCACCACACTGATAAACCAAAGAGATCACTAGATCCATTGGCATTCGTGTTTAGGAAAGAGCAGACATTTTTGTTATAACGACACTTCTAAATACAGCTGGAAATAAAAAAAAAAAAACTCGACGAACAAATGAATTTAGACTTTTCAAAAATTGCTATCTTACTCACTTAAGGAGCCTGATGCAACAATTACTGTACATATAGACTATGTATATCTACTAAGGTTGTCAAGTCGAATGTCACTCTTTGAATAATTTGAATATATTACAAAAAAAAATCTTACTCAAATGCCCAAACTGATAACAGAATATAAGCATATTGATGATAGTTTTTTCTTTGCAGTAATTGCATTGTATCAAGTGTGATAAGCTGCCCGGACACAGACAGACGGACACCATGTTAAAGTCCACCACACGTTTATTATACATAATTACAGTCCAATAAAGTGCACAACCCTGTGCCTCAAGCACCAAACTCCCCCAAAGTCCAGGCCTCTCTCAGTCTCTGCCTGCTCTTCAGGTCGCCTCCACTCTCCTGCACACAAACCTTGTCCACTCCTCACCCGACTCCAGTCCTCCTTTGCAGGGAGGCGGCCCCTTTTATAAGTACCCAGACGGGCTCCAAGTGATCCCCGACACTCCCTAGACACTCCCCTGTGTGGCAGAAGTGCCGGCTGTGTTCCCGGAAGCCCTCTGGGTGTTCCCAGTCTTCTTCCCCCCAGCACTTCCTGGTGTGGCGGAAGTGTTGGGGTTCCGGGTCCTTCAGGCATGGGGGTGCCCCCTGGCGGAGACCACGGGCCCCTACAGGGTTGGGCTTCCAAGCCCTGCACCCGTGGCCCCCAAAGGAACCAGGGTGGTCGCCCCCTCGTGGTCTGGAGGAGGCATGCGCCCTCCTCCTGTCTTCCTGGGCGTCCCGGCTGGGTGTCACAACGAGCCGCGTGACACACATGATAGTCACTCAATGCTTTTTGGCACATCCCTTCCAAAACAAATATCAGCCTATTCACATTTCTGAGTGGTTTGTAGTGTCAGTCATCAATGAAACAATAACTAAGATTCTGAGTAAGCAATAAAAGATTGTGGACTTGTACAACATAAAATGGAATCCTGTATACATCATCTGGTAATCTTTCATTGCAGACAGAGCAAGAATTGTGCTTACAAATATTTAGCTAAAAGCAGAATTAACATACTGCAATGACACAACAATTTAAAAAATAGGTTTTTAGCAGTTATTTAAAATATTCTATGGAATTAGCCTAGCGTATCTCTATCAGTAATGTATTCCAAATATATGGTGCATAAGGGCAAATCCCTTATTTTATGCTTATTTCTTGAAATAATAAGCAAACCACTATTAGAAGATCTAATGTTATGACTGGGAATGTTAGAGGACAGACACTCCAAAATATAAAAAGGTCTGTTTAAAGCTTTATATACCATTAATATTATTTTAAAATCAATTTTAAAGGAAAGATTCTTATTGCTGCATTCTGAACTGGGGATATACTTAACCCTACGTGACTCATATGCTTGAGGATGCTACTGCTACCCAAGCAGTGTACTGTCTATGCTTGAAGTAAATCTGGAGGATTCCACCAGGTGGCATTGCTAGACATCATCATGGTGAGAAAACAACGTTAGGTTTCGTTGTGTTGTAAGTTGAGGGACAAAGACGTTAAAAATAAAAATTCTTTGCATTCTCATGCCATTGTGAAGGTGGAAAAAGAAAAAAAAAATGGCAACAGCCATATAAATGGTGTGTGAGACCTATAAGCAACGCTTGTATTGCCTATGTAAGAAAGATGAAGAAAAGCACATTCGCATGTCAGCATTTAAGTTTGATGATATGCTTCACTGCATCAAACCATTAATCAAACATCAAAGCACACAGATTGATCCTTTTGGAACTGCAGTGTGGCTTGCTGTTACATGTTGCTAGTAAGCAACGATGGTGACATCACTCACTAAAACATGAACACACACGCATCCCCTAATTTTGCTGGTGCTGCAACCAGCGCACATGTCATTTTAATTTCTGATGACATGCTCAGAGGATGTATCAAAACAATGCTGGGAACGTGTGGCAGCCATGATGCATGCACGTAAGCGTTGTGACCATGAAGTATAAACCAGCCCTTAATCTTGTGAACTAAAAGCAAGAGTGTGAATTCATTTCTCAGCATCTTGCAAAAGTTAAAGGAGGATTAAGTTTTGCAATGTTCTTTAATTAAAAAATGCAGTCCTATTAATATGATTAAAGTGCAACTTAAAGTTTAGATCAGAGTCCTTGATTACACCTAAATTCTTTACTTTTTCCTTGATTTTTAATGCACAGGGATTATTATTTCTAAATCTCTCAATATTTACTTTTTGCCAACAACTAACATTTATATTTTTTTCATTTTTAAGCATAAATAAATTACTGCTTGTCCATTCAGAAACACAGAATAGACATTGGAGCAGAGGTCTCAAGTTTCAGGGTCATCAGTTGCTATAGATAAGTAAAGCTGCGTGTCATCTGCATAATTGTGGTAGTCCACCTTGTGTTTTGAGATAATCTGGTCTATGGGGAGCATGTACAGTAGATTGAAAATAATAGTAGACACAGAATAGTTCCTTGTGGTGCCTAATATATAGTATAATATAATTGATCCCTGAACTACAGCTAAGAATTTTCAACCAGTTAAATAGGACTGAAACCAATTTCAGACACTACCAGAGAGACCCACCAATTGTCTAAGGTAGCAGTTCCCAACCTAGGGTACTCACCAGGATGTTCAGGGGGTATATGGAAAAAAGGACTAAAAAGGTAAATAGACAAAAGTTGTGAAATTAATTCAATGCTATGGTGCGGGGTGGTGCAATTTTTTCCACGCCTATTGAAACATTACAATGTGGCATTGTGCTTGTCGTCAGCAAACAAAAATAACAGAAATGCAGTTAAAACCTCATACTGTAATAGATATTGTATTCCTAAATTTTGTACAAAATCATATTGTAGTTAAGAATTTAATTTCTCCTTGAAGATGCCGGTCTGTGTATGCTCAGGAACATGTTTGAAAGATGAACACTATCCATCTTTTGAAAAATACAATTTCACCAAGAATTCAGGATATGTCCTATGATATTAAGATGACAGTAATAGATAGAATGAAAAATAGCTAACATTTGCTATTCAAGTTCACGAAAGCAGAGATGTTACTAATTTTTACTGCTTTGCTTGTTATTGTGAGGTATTTGAAAGACAATAAAATTGAAGAAAACCTTTTGCTTTGTTCTCTTCTGTCAGAGTGCACAAGAGGTGAGGATATATTTATTGATATTGACTTTTATTTTTTAAAAAAAGAAAATTAATTAGTCTAATTGTTCTGAACTGTGCAATGCCAGAGACAAGTCTATGTCACGTTGTTACTCTGGTCTTCACACTAACTTCATGAAGTAGTCCCCAGTGTAACCTGGAACCACTGTTGTATCCACAGGTAAAGCTTTGCATCAATGCTCTTACCTGGTGAATCAAAAGTCACTCTTGATGAAGCTGTGAAAGTGGCTAATTTTATAAAGTCAAAGTCCACAACAACAAGGCCTTTCAAAGCATTGTGTGAAGAGATGATGAGTCTTCATTCTACAAAAATTAGGTGGCTCTCTCATGTTGAAATCCTTACCTATCTGTTCAGATTTAGACATGGGGTCCACCTTTTTTTGAAAACCATCCATTCCTACTTGGTTTCAAGTTGCATGACTCTGATTGACTTCAGAGTCCTGCATAGTTATCAAATATGTTCCTACTATTAACCTAAATTTGGCACTTTGGCAACCAATCAAGTCATTGGTGGTGGTGGGGAACAATGGAAGATGATGTCTGGAGTTTTAATGCAAGTAATAATGTAAGTATTTGAAAACAGTTTCTGCTTTGAATTAAATTGGACTTTTGCAATGCATTCAAATCTTAGATTTGCATCATTTTGCAGTTTTAATCTTTTAATTTTATTTTGCTGTTTGTGTTACTTATTTTAGTCCAGTTTGGGGATAATTATTCCAATTATTATTACTATTATGACTATTATTTTTGTTGTTATTGTAGCATTATTATTTATGATGTAGCCTGTAATTTTTACAACCCCCGCCATGAAGACTCTTTATCTTGATATTCTGACCTAAAACCTGCTCTCTGCCAGAAAGTTTAAGAACAAAATGAACTTTTTAGCATGACAACAATCTGAAGTACATGGCAAGGTCAGCTAAGGGATAGGTAAAAAATAGAAGATCAGTCTCCACTATTGGTCTATTCATGGCCTGGACCTCTGCCAACTAAAAAGAGATTAGAATGGACTTACCCATTAATAATCCCATTATTGGACCATTTACTTCCAGTTACACCTTGTCACATACATGCGATTAGGAGACAACTAAAGGGCCTGAATAATGGTCATTCCATGCCTGACCAGGGGGCAGCAGGGTGCACTAATTCTCTCTCTCAATTCCTTACAGACCATTCTTGAAAAATCCCGCCCGGTTCTGGGGCAGCCAATGATGTCACTTCCAGTTTCCATCGCTGCCGACGACGTCACTTCTGGTTCTGGCCCTGATGACATCACTTCCTATCCTTGCATTTAAAGGCCGCCATTTTAAGGCAGCAAATCAGTTCTCTTTTGGACTCAGTCGTGTGAACATGTCTGTACTGATTAATCAATTTTGTAGCCAGGAAATATTATACGGGTGGCTGCCCTAAACCTTTCCAATGATTCTTTGTCGTTCTTGTGACAACCTATAAATTTTAATTAACAGCAACTATCTGAATTGCAAACATTTTGCTAATATCAAGGGTAAAATTTATTTAAATGGGCTGCTAAGCAGTACGCAATTGAAAAGGTTGGGTGCCGCTGGTCCTAGGCAATGTATGAGAATACTGCCTTCAAGTGGTGACAGAGATTCTACTGTCCTAAAAAGGCAAAGGCAGCATGACACATTAACAGCTACTCATGGTCACCAGTGTCTGCAAGAGTGTGCTTCAACATTGTGGGCCTGGAACTTTAGATGACTACCTTAACCCCAGAAATAACCCAAGGATGGAGTTTAAAAGCTACCTACTGGAGCAGTAAGCAGAGAGTCAGTATTGGAGGTAGGATGAAGAGATGACATAATCTGGAGTGAAGTGCCATTGGTGGTGGAAATGTGGCAAGGCCAATATATTAGACAGTCAGGTTCAAAGATACAGGTGTGCACCAGGCTTTTCCATATCTGTCATCTAGCATCTTTGTTTATGCTACTTTATATTCTTCCTGTTATTTTCCTGCTGTCATGTGGTTTAACTGTTACATTTACCATTTGAGACACTTACCTAAATAATAAAGATACCAAGGAATATTTACCTGTTACTGTACATTTACCACCCACACTGGTATTAGTGTTAGCATATCATTTTCTATGTGAATGAAAGAAGTCTTTTCTTCCATTGTTTCGGACTTTTTGTCCAAATCACTCCTAAGGTGGTTCTTTGTGCTCCATTAATCATGCTATTCAGGGTCACTTCAACACTAGTTGTTCTCTTTAATTTTATATCTAATGTTCAGTTAATTCTTCTAATGACTTTTTGTACTCTCTATTCTGATGCAGTGCTGTTTCCTAATTTGTACTGCCCATCAGATCCTACACTCTTAAAAATAAAGGTGCCAGAATGGTTTTTCCGAGTGATGCCATAGGGCAGGGGTAGGCAATGTCGGTCCTGGTGAGCCGCAGTGGCTACAGGTTTTCATTCCAACCCAATTGCTTAATTAGAAACCAATCATTGCCAATCTCAGACCTTATTTAATTTTATGGCTTGTTAGTCTGTGCAATGTAAGGCACTTATATCGTAGATTTTTTTCCTTTCCAAGGATATCATCCAAATGATTTGAAGCCTAAAACAGATCATTTTCAGTCTGTCACATTATTCTATTAAGTGTTTTATTAAATCAAACAGTGCATGATGAACACACACAGATGTAATTGGAAAAAAGCTAGCTGGAGAACTGCTGGATGCTTTGTCTTTTACATCTTATTGCTCATAAGGATCAATTAAAACACTGAATGCAGCAGTTTAAGATTGAAATAAGCAATTAAGGTTGGAGAACCTTAACAAGCGAGACCAATAAAATGAAGCATCAGAATGTTACTTTAGCAATATGTGCTTCATCAGCAATAATTGAGTTCTCGTTAAGGAACTAGGTTGGAACAAAAACCTGCACATACTGCGGCTCACCAGGTCCAACATTGCCTACCCCTGCCATAGGGGAACCACTTTTGGTTCCCAAAAGACCCATCTGCATAAAGGTTCCAGAAAGAAACCTTTATTTATTTAGATTCAGACTTCTTACAGTGAATGACCATGAATAGATGGTAACAGATTTGTGAAATAGCAGTAAGTTATGATTATAACGTGATTCTTCCTGCATACAGTAACACAGGCTAAATCCAGATTTTCTTAATCTATTACGGCCCTAATAGTTGGCCTACCATACTTTTAAAGATTTCTATTTGTTTTAGGACTTTTTCAAAGCACCAAAAAACCCAACTTCATACGCATCGCAAACTTCCCAGAATGGAATGGTGCCTTGTCTAGTTCAAAGAGGAACTGCACAACCCAGTAATCGGCAATAAAATGCCATTAAAGAACCATTACTTTTAAGAGTGTAGGTACGATATACTTGGTTTTAATTAATCTGATATGTTGCTGGGCGGCACGGTGGTGCAGTGGTAGCGCTGCTGCCTCGCAGTTAGGAGACCTGGGTTCGCTTCCTGGGTCCTCCCTGCGTGGAGTTTGCATGTTCTCCCCGTGGGTTTCCTCCGGGCGCTCCGGTTTCCTCCCACAGTCCAAAGACATGCAGGTTAGGTGGATTGGCAATTCTAAATTGGCCCTAGTGTGTGCTTGGTGTGTGGGTGTGTTTGTGTGTGTCCTGCAGTGGGTTGGCACCCTACCCAGGATTGGTTCCTGCCCTGTGTTGGCTGGGATTGGCTCCAGCAGACCCCCGTGACCCTGTGTTCGGATTCAGCGGGTTGGAAAATGGATGGATGGATGATATGTTGCCAGTAACTTTAAGGCCTCTATGCTCAATTACATTTTGCCCCAATATTTCAGCCTCAGTTTGAAAGATTTTGTCATCTCCCTTGTAGTCTGGTTTCAAGGTTGTGTTCTTATTCATTTATTTGTGAAGATTATGATGAGGTACAAGTTGGTGATTTCTGTTTGCTTTTTTTTCCATTCATTTTATTTTATTCAAATGGGTATTCAGTGTAACATTGATAAGACCACTAGTAAGCAGAAACAATAAAGTTATAACATATTTTAATAGCAAATTTGTATATACAGTATAGTATAGTATAGTATAGTATAGTATAAGTAGTTACAAAACATGGCAAAATGCAGCATTATAATATAGTGGTTTTTATTTTTGCTGTTTCAATAGACAGAATAAACAAAGACTAAAAGATTAATTTGATGATGGACAAGAATTTAAGGTATGAACTTTAATCAATAAATAAAGGCTAAGTCAAATCACTGTACATTTACTTTATATTCCAGGTTATGTTTCTTCACATAAAATTGGTGGTATTAGTAGAATGTTATCTGGGGTGGGTGTTTAGACATGTAGGAAGGGCAAATAAATGCCACATTAAAAAAATATATACTGTTAGTGATTTTTCATTGGGTGGGAACTGACCACCTATCCAACCCCATAGGCCTGCATTAAACTTATCATCCACCTAGATATCCATTAACAGAAGAAATACTTGACATTTGTAAATAACAATGTTATGTTCCACGAAGAGGAAAGGTGATTTTTAAATCTTTCTAAACGTCTTTCAAATATTAAAGCTATTCCCATTGTAGATAAATCAATTTGCTGTCTAGTTATTTCATATTCTGTCAGTTTGATTTTTAATTTCCTCATATATATTTGGAAGTATTTGTCATTTTAATATTTGAAAGTCTGAAGTTTAGATGATAATAATGACATACAATTGGAAATGCCCAGTGATGCAGTGGTTGGTGATGCTGCCTCCCCACACTATCTGCGGGAAGTTTCCAGATTCTTTCTAGGAGTATGTATGTGGGTTTTCTTCAGGTATTATGGTTTCTTCAAAAATTCAAACATTTTGCATGTCATGTTAATTAGCATGTGTGAATTGGCCCGATAATGTGTAGTTTAGTTGCATGCCTGGGAAAAGGGGAAAACAAATCAACAGGTGCAAACTCTGTCGTCATGTTGGTGCAGACAAAGCCAGATAATAGTTAAGTGTGGAGAAACAGTTAGTTTCAACGTTAGTATATGAGGAGTATTAACAGTGGTAAGGACAGCAGATCAGGACAGTGAATGTTAAGAGGTTATGGTGATCCTTTATGAGTCCATTGCTTTTTACTATAGTTATGGAGGCACTTAGCAGAGAGGTGCATGAATGATTGCTTTGGGGGCTACTTTGGAAATGAAAGGCCTTAAAACAAATAGTAAATGCAAGTAAAGACTAAGTGATAGTTGTAGGTGGCAGGGCAGGAATAAGTGGGTGCATTGGTGTAATGGAAGGAACGTTGGAATTGTGTGCATGTAGTGTTGTGAAGGGCAGGTGGCATATTGAACCATTTTTTATAGAAGGTGCATGGAACAATTTCTGAGAACCATCCCTAATTCTTACCTCCAAAAAAGTCTCTCTGGCAAATAAGGAAAATGATTATGAAAGCTGTGAGAGTAGAAGTTAGCTCTGTGGAAGTGAAATGTGGACAATGAAGGCTAAATTTGAAGTAAACTTGGAAAGAAAAGAGATGAGAATGATCAGATGAATGTGTGGAGTGTCACAGAGAGAGGCGAAGATAAATGCTGAGTTAATGAAAAAGATTAGATGTTGTGCTCAATGGAAACAGACTAAGCTGATTTGAGCAAATAGAATTAAAGGCAGATGATGACTGAGGGAAAAAGGTACACAGAGGTGGAGGTGGAGGGGATGAGGCCCAGAAGGAGATTGCTGTTAGATGTGATGTTGGATGATATGAAAAGGAAAGGTATCATCCCAAATGATGCCAAGGACTGCAAAAAGTAGAGGAAAGAGATTTGTGGAGCAAACAACTAACCTGGATAAACACACAAATCCTTTCCGGTGGTGGTGATGATAATGATAATAATGATGACGACATTGGTTCTGAATGTGTTTGTGGGTGAGTGTGCCTTACAAGTACCTACAGCAGCAGAGTTGGTTCCTGCCTAACTTCTGATACTGCTGGAGTAGATTTTGGCTCCGCACAACACTATAGTGGAACAAGAGTATCATAAAATTGACAGAATTTTAATCAGTATTTTTACATAGCAGTTGTATTTTGCTATTTGTCTGGAGCTCCTCTGTTCATTAGGGCCTTCTTTGTGTTTAACTCTGGTTTAATCAAAATGATATAACATTTTGGAGCAAATATTGCAATAAGAACACCAAAGCTTGAAGCCAAAATGGCAAATATTTCCACAGCTACTGTATGTTTCCCTGGAGAGCTTATATAGGCGGGTATGAAAGTTATCCAGACAGCACAAAAAATTAACATGCTAAAAGTGATAAACTTGGCTTCGTTAAAATTATCTGGAAGATTTCTTGCTAAAAAGGCAATCATGAAACAAATGACAGCAAGCAAGCCAATATATCCTAAAAGGCAGCTGAATCCTGTTACTGATCCCAGGTCACATTCAAATATAACTTTTGAATTTTGATATTTAATGTTTTTAGTGGGAAATGGTGGGGCTGTTGTCAGCCACATTAGACATATTAGTGCTTGAATAAAAGCCAAGATAAAAACTGTACCCCTCTGTTGAGCTACACCAAACCATTTCATCAAATTATTACCAGGCAACGTAGCTTTAAATGCAATTATGACTACAATGGTTTTTACAAGAATACAAGAAATACAAAGAGCAAAGCTGACCCCAAACACAACATGTCTCAACATGCAAGTCACATAGGTGGGTTCTCCAATAAAACATAAAGCACAGAGGAAGCACAAAGTTAAAGACACCAGCAAAAGAAAGCTCAGCTCAGAATTGTTTGCTTTTACCACTGGAGTGTTCCTGTAATGCAAAAAAACTGACAGGACACCAAGTGATAGACAAGCTCCAAAACATGCAGTAGCTGTTAAAGTGATTCCCATGTCATCATCATAAGAGAGAAATTCAATTTCCTTCAGCACACACTGACTCCTATCCCGATTAGACCAGAACTCTGGTAAACATCTGATACATTCTATAGCATCTGTAAGAATAAGCAGTGACATTTCTATTATAACAGTATTTTTATTGTTATTAATAAATATAAATGACACTTAAAGCAGTCAATGTTTTTGGCATACAAGCACTAAATATGTCATTCATTAGAAAACTTAAACATTTGTGCAATTTCATCATATCTTGGTATTGCACTATAAACATTGTGGCAGCTGGAGTTGTCACTGACCCCCAAATAACACCCAGACACAGCCACTTTTATTCCAGAAAATATCTTCACTTAGTCATTTATTCCTCCAAACTAAAAACAATTGCGATTCTAATATCGACTCTATTGTTCACTCCTCCGAAGTGAGCTTTGCATTCCTCCTTTCCCAACTCTGACTTCCTGGAAATAATTCCAATCCCAAACCACTGTTTCCAGGAAGTACTTCCTGGTCAGGTGAAACCACCCAGGGACAGGAGATTCATCCCCTAATACCTCCCCCAGGCTGCACCCACTGTATCCAACTAAACAAAAATTCCAATTCTACCCTGGGGTGTCCAAATGAGCAGCTACCCTGTGTGCTGGGGGGGTGACAAGAACATTGGAGGCAGGCTTCCACTGTCCCTCAGTAATTCTGGCTTCAGTAACTGGGAAGGGGAACACTAACAATCTCGAGATTCTCCATCTGTTAAACTGTCCTCCCTGCTGGGTAGAACGCCAGGCTCACTGACTCATCTGCCACACTGGTTGTCCATACAAACCTCCCAAATGGGACAGAGAATGCCGTACCTCTCTTCCAAACCACCCACCTATTATGGAGACCTCCCAGCCAGGTAAGGGAACAATGGCCATCTCAGCTGGGATACTACTCCATTCATGAAAACAATTACACTATGTATCATTACCAGGCTGGGCATGAACACAGAAATGAAAAGCAGGGTTTTATACCCCTCTTTGACATTGCATCTTTACATAAGAAAGTGTTATTTCCCCATTCCTGGACCTGTGTATGGGTATACAGTATGCTGTGTTTATCACTAGTAAATGATCTTTACCTGTTTGGTTGCTAATTTCTCCCTCTGCGCATGGTATACAATCAAAACAGCAGATTGGCTGTCCCTTTTTGGTGGCTTTTCTTGTACCAGGTTGACAACTTTTACTGCATTCAGATTCCGGAATCTGAAAGAAGCCAAGAAATACAGTTTATAAAGTAAATGAAAAGAGCAACAACTTGAACATTGATTATACTTATTCAAAGGTAACTGAAATTCTGAATTTTTTAAACTGTAGTACAATATTATATAACTTTAAGGCAAAAATTATTTAAAAAATTAGTATTCATTAATCAATTTTTTAAAACCCCACATTGTTAATTATAGTCAGGGTCCCATTGAGCCACAGTCTATTCTAGTAGCATCCTAGGTACAAGATAGAAAACTGTTTTTTTTTATAACTTTTGTGACCTGCAGGAGGCTCAACAGCCACCCAAACCCACAAGCAGACAGCAGGCACAAGTTTCACAACACAACACATATTGATCACTGTGGGGAAGCGCTTCTCCCTCGCTCCCAACAGCAGCACAGTACACTAAATACAGTACACAGCACTAAAACACTTTCTTCGCCTTTGCTTCTCTCTCTTGTTACTCCTTCTCTCTTGTCCTTCACCTACACTCTTCCTTCAGCAAGCTTTGTCTCACTCACCTCCAACTCTGGCTCCCAGAGTAGTGCAACCTCTTTCCTTTTGTACAGCATTCGGAAGTGCTTCAGGTGTCCCATGATCTCCTTCAGGCAGCACTTCCATTTCCACAGCCTCCATGAAGTAATCCACAGAACCCAGCAGGGTTGTAGTGGACTCCAACTCCCAGAATGCCCTATGGGAATCCATGGAGCCAAAGCAACCCAGGGGAGCTGCCCTCTAATGTCCCAGGGGATATAATGACCTAACCACGCTCTCTCCCCTGGTCGTTCCATCCAGCTGGCACCCTGGCCAGAACAGGCCTCTGGCTGTACATGACACTATCTACTTTTATTTAAAGTAACTCACCGGACCAAGTTCAATTCCAATCATTGATACAAATCAGTTATCAGTATGAAAAATAATTATCAATCCACCACACACCAAACAAAATTAATATTGTCTGTGGGGCTCTTATAAAAACCATGTATCATATACTAGATGTATATAGCAAAACCAAAGTTAAATTATTTCTTTTACACCAATTGAAATAGAGGGCAACATGGACCCCAACAGCAATGGGTCACATCAGAAATGCACCCTGAAATCAATAATCCTTCTTTGATCATAAACAGACAGAACCACGTACACTTCCTATGAAGCAATCAACCATAAAACGTGTCTTTCAATTTTAGTAGAAAATCCTTCCAAATTTGAGGTAGACATGTCTCTACACAGAAAACATTCCAGGCTAAAAGTTAACAAATGTCTGCATATAATGTACAATATTTAATAACTTCCAAACAAAACACATATAAATTATTCTTGATTGAACTCACTTCTGCAGTCCCAGAATTCCAATAAATTTCTTGTGTATTAAGAGTAAGTTCTTTTCCTGGCCCAGCTGACTCATCAAAAATTCCAATGCTTTTAACTTTAACACTTCCATCTTCAGCCGGTTGCCAGTTTACTATGTCATAAAGTGCAGGAGGCTCTCCATTTTCATTAAATGACACTCTTTCTCCTAAATGATTGATAAAGTTTACTCTTTTCAGGTAATGAAGAAGCTAAAAAAAAAGGTCAAATATACCTCACTTTTACAAAAATTGAGTACATGGTTTAATATTACATTACATGTAGTTGGTAATAGAACTTACTTTGGTTCCACCTGTTCTAAATGGTAACATTTAATAACAAAACAGTGTTATAGTGAGATGTTTTTCAGTAAAATTAGACTGACAACTTAATGCATGCAATTTTAAATTTAGGAGAAGCATATTTTTTATAAACAGACTGAAAATAAGTATACATCAATCCAATAATTTTCTCAAATAATAACCCTGCTTTTCGTCTACAGTGTTGCAGAAAATAAGAACAGGACAGGCACAGGAAACCAGTCATGGATGGTGTGACAAATAGAGGCACTGTCGACCCCTTGAACCCTCGGACCACACATCAGACACCAGATAAAAGTCCAAAATGACTTTATTTTTATAAATAAGTGCATAAAGCACCCTCCACTCCACAATACTCAATAAACAATAATCCAACAATAAATCAATAATCCTCCACACTCCCAGACACGTTGCAACCCTTCCACCCAGCTCAGCTCAACGCTCTGGTGTTTCACTGTCCTTTTTATAGTCCTTGACCCGGAAGCGTTTCACCCTCTCTGTCCATGTGACCTGGAACACTTCCGGGTCAGATAAAAATCCTTCTTTTCTTCACCCAGGAAGCACATTGTTCCCTTTGTCCACATGACTCTGATGTACTTCCTGGGCATAAGGCAAATAGTCTGTGCCTCCCTGCAGTGTCATCTAGCGGGCCCCAAGGTATCCAACAGGGCTGGGAATAAAAACTACATTGTCCAGTATTCCCTGCTGGCATTCGGAGCACCTCCATGCTGCAGGAAGGGCTTCACCTATCGGCCTTGGGGTATTGGCCGGGATGAAAGGCCGGCCACATATCACAATGGGCACACTCATACAACCAGTGGCAGTTAGTTACACCATGCCAGTTTAAAGTCATTAAGTAACTTAGCATCTGCTACGTATCTGGAGATGAGAGAGGAAAATGGAGTACCTCGAAAAAACAATAAATATACAAAAACATGAAATCTTCACACAGAGAGTGAGCTGGTCTAAAAAAAATACTTAAATTTGGCCCGCTTTCAAAAACTGGTATGTTTAAGCAGAATCAATCTTTAAGGAAAACCACACTTTAAGAGGTCTTTGGTAGTTTCGCTTATAATTTATTCATAAATGTACTGTTTTCAATCTAGTCACAAGCTGGTGGTGCTTCTTCCTCACAGCTCACACAGAGTTTGAATCTTAAACAAATTTGTCTACGCTGTTCTATGTTGAATTTGCACATTCTCCCAGTGTCCGTGTGGGTATTACTCTAGTACTTAGATTAGTGTTTGTTCAGTCTCTGATCTTGTGCAATTGTAAATTGGCCTAAGCAGATCTGAAAATTCATAACCATATTTTTTATTTATTTACTGCCTAGATACAATACAATATTTGTATCTGTTCTTTTCTACCGTGCTTAACATGCCTTTTTGCCTGTTTAACATACACTTTCCATCCATCCATTTTCCAACCTGCTGAATCCGAACACAGGGTCACGGGAGTGTGCTGGAGCCAATCCCAGCCAACACAGGGTGCAAGGCAGAGAACCAATCCTGGGCAGGGCGCCAACCCTCCGCATTAACATACACTTTGTCCTTAGAAAGTGAAATGGTAACAAAATATAAGAAAATATTGAGCAAATTCTAATTTGGAGCCATAACAGATTAATGTCTTGTTATGTCCTAATTTGCTTTTTAAGTGTAACACAGGGCGGCATGGTGGCACAGTGGGTAGCGCTGCTGCCTTGCAGTTAGGAGACCCGGGTTCGTTTCCCGGGTCCTCCCTGCATGGTGTTTGCATGTTCTCCCCGTGTCTGCGTGGGTTTCCTCCCACAGTCCAAAGACATGCAGGTTAGGTGCACTGACGACTCTAAATTGTCCCTAGTGTGTGCTGGGTGTGTGTGGGTGTGTGCCCTGCGGTGGGCTGGTGCCCTGTCTGGGGTTTGTTCCTGCCTTGTGCCCTGTGTTGGCTGGGATTGGCTCCAGCACACCCCCATGATAATGGATGAATTATAACACAAATGCTGCAGCTTTTTAAAGTGAACAAGGCAAATATCACATGCTATTCAGACTGCCATTTCTTAAGTAAGATATGAGCATTTTCATGAATCTTACTGATACTATTAAAATAATCAATTTATTTATCATAACAAGCTTTCTCATTTTCCCCTAATATCCATCAAACTTTGTTATATAGTAAAGTAGCACTTTTCATAAACATCACTATGTGCATTACAAGCAAAGCAGAATAGAATGCAGTCTAAAATACTGTAAGATAACTTCAAGTGTTGCCTTATTATATACTGTGTTCAAAATCAGCATTTTAACTTCAGTGAAATCTTCCCTTTCTGTCCACTTGAAGCAGTTATTAAGGTGTAACGTTAAATTTGTCTCTTACCTGCCATGGTTGAACAGTTTTGATATCTGCACAGCTGTTATTTTCAAAAGGTCCTTGTCCATTTTTGCAAGATATAACATCATGAAGGGAATGTGCAATGGCATATACTGCTTTGTAAATGTTGTAAGCAGCCCTAAAACTTGCAATTTCACTGTATGCAGTTTGTGTGTCTTTTAGATTTTCTTGCCCAGTGCATTGTTTAATATAAAGTGCAGAGGTCTCATTGTTTTGATTGATATTCTCCTGTAATTTACAGCCAAACATTTTTTCCCAGAAGAGGTTCAACAAACTGTTATTGGGGTCAGAGTTAGGATGAACTTGGAGGAGAAAAGGCTTCAGCCCTGGAATTTCTCCACTTCGAATTGCAATGCCTATTGTGCCCCCAAAAGAATGAAAGTTCTCCTTGACAGCAAACACTGCAGAAGTGCTCCACGTTTCACTCGCAATCCACTGCCTGCCAGTGACATTTTGATTAACAATTTCTTTTATTAAGGAGGGCAATCCTGATTCTGAAGAAAACACAACAATGACTTTTGCTGTTGATTGCTTAATTGTCTTAACTATTTGAATTACCTTCAACTTTTCATTTACTTTGGGGATCGTTTCTGAAAAAGAAATGCAACCAAATTTCTTTACTTCCTCATTGAATGTTTTAATAGCATACTGCCCATAGTCATCATCAATTGCTATCGCACCTATCCAAGTCCATCTGTAATGTTTAATTATTTCAATCATAGCTTTTACTTGGAAGTTGTCACTAGGGATTGTCCTAAAAAATGATGGATACTCCTTTCTGTTACTTAAACAGGAACATGAGGCATAATAGCTTACCTGAAAAAAAGCAAAATGACAAATATTAGATAGATAGATAGATAGAGAGAGAGAGAGAGAGAGAGAGAGAGAGAGAGAACCGGTCAGTAAATTAATACATTTAAGAGTAATAATAGAGTCCACCTTATGCAAATGCTTGACATCTTAAAGGATTGGTAACATCTGCACAAGTTCATTCTGATTAAGATGCAATCAAATAAATTGAAAAGAGGAGAATCAAGTTTTAAAATGTGCATTATGTAATGTTATTTTTGATTTCACTCTAGAGGTGTTAACTCTTTTTTTTCAAAAGACAGTTTTGAACATTCTGCATGTCTTAACCAATGCTGCACTTATCCATCCATTTCTTAAACTTCTAGGAACCCAGACACTGAGTATTCTGTCAGTGATGGCAAGAACCAGTTTAACAGCAGGTCTTTGGGATGTAGCAAGAAAGCCTTTCAGACACACACAGAACAAATAAATTCCAAACAAAGTGCACCCTTGCCAGTAATTAAATCAGATTACAACCTCTGTGGGGCAAGGTCACTGAGTAAATTATACAACTGTTACTATGAGCATAAAATTATTATTATTTCATATCATGCATTTATTATTATATCTGTTTGATTTAAAAGACATGGCAGATCATTACATATTATACATTCCTGGAAGAGTGTTACATGTAATATGCGATTTACTTGTACTTTCTTTAAGCACAATTGCAAAATTGAACAGTACCACATAAGATACTAAAATAAAAAATAGGCCTTTAATTAGTCACATTTTAATTTTTTCCAATTCCAGTGTATAACATTTTTGTAAATTTATCTTAATGTATTAATTTAGAAAATTAACAATTGTCTATTTTAATAAATAATATTAAGTTATTAATTGTTTTATATTATTAAGAAACTTATACTAAATTTTTTCCCATGTCCTTATTACATATAATTATACTATTTCTGATGACACTTTTTTTAAAATCCACTGCATCCTTAAATTTTAAGCATGTTAAAAGGTTTATATATTTAGTCAATAAGCTGTGTCTTCCTATATGTGAACATTCATCAGCTTAAAAAAGTACTCATAGAGATAGCTTTTTAAAAAAGTACACTTTATAGTTCATTTTAAAAATGTTACCATGGGAACACGATAAAGACTTAGTATTCTTGACATTGCGATGGAATGTGATGACATTGGATCTCCAACAATTGCAATGACAGGTGGAAGCCCTTTACAGCTTAAATCTGTTACAGTCTCATCATCTCCACTGATCAAAGAGGTTGTTGCTCTGAGGCCAGATGGCAAGTTATTGCAATTATCATATAGCCTGTAGCCCAGTGTTATATTAGGAAGAAGATTTGGATTTCTGTTTATTTCCTCGATTGCAAATGCCATTGTCTGAGGCCAGTGGAATCTTGAGATCTCAAAACTGTAGGGGAAGCACAATTTTAGTGCTCTTGGGCATATTTTGTACAGACTAGAACAGATCATATTATATTAGATTAGATCTGATAAACTCTATTAATCCCATGGGGAAATTCAAATGCATACAGCAGCAGAAACATAAAAAACAAGAATACAGACTAACAGGGAAGATAAAACATACAATCAATTGATAAATAAATACTGTAAATATACAGTATATTTACAAATACATCACTGCAATTCATTTTAGTTCATCTTTTTCAGGTATTATATATAACCAGTGAAAACAATTCCCTTTTGAAAATAGTTAAATCAAATTTCTTTTCCATTTTCATATTAATCATTTCATTTTCATATTAATTTTTATCATATAATTGAACAAAATTAAATATATTCTGTACCCACTTTAACACACAAATGAATGTGTAATACTTACCCATCACATCTCCACTGATCAGGCTTCATTTTGAAAGAAAGGTCTGGAGCTATTGTTTTGAAATTGACAATAAAAAGTCCACCTAACATAATGTCTCCTTTTTGATATAACCCATTAAATTTAAAATTTTCTTGTATTTTGCATATTAGCTCCACAGAAGAACCAAAGAGAACAGTTAAACTCAGGAAGACTGCAATGTATTTCATATGTGTCATAGTTAGGGAAAACAGAACTTATAATGCTGTGATTTAGAAACTTCCTTTATATAGAGAACATCTTATTCCCCAGAGATAAGAGAAAAAACAAAGGAATGCAAATGTTTAGCATTGAGTTACTCACATATAGACAATGGAAGGGTTAGCTTCAGTTTATAGAAGCAACACAACTGTTAATAACAGATTTCCATCCATCCATCTATTTTTTGAATCCTCTTAATTAAATTGACCGAAGTATTCTCAATTGCAAATATAATCCCATAATAAGCAGACACACCCAATAATTTTCAAAGCTTGTTTACATAGTTCTATTAAACGTAAGTGATCCTAAACAGCCACTATAATTGGTTATATTCAAAATAATCCTGGCGCTTTAGCCCCAGTACCAGAACACATACACCAGAGAGCATCAGTTAGCAGTGGTAGGCAAACTCAACTCCTCCCAAACTTCAATTGAACATTTTCATTAACAACAACTCTTAAAACAAGCCATTTTAAACTGAACATTAAAAAAAATCACATCCCTGCAGTGCACAGTAAAATCCTTGTGTCAATGTGAAAATCCTCAAGCAAAAGGTCTCTGGGTTTGGTGTTGTCAAGGGGATTGATGGAACATCTGGTATTCTGTGTTTGAAAGTCGATTTTGGTAGAATACTATTATTTTGCCCATCCTATGTACCACCTCAGAACATGATAAGTCTTCCCAGTGACTGACAAGCTTTGGGCATAGCCCCTTTTTGTGCCTGGGTTAAACACCCATACCTCCAATATTGATAAGCACTCTTCTGGCAGGCCCAGACAGATGCCTAGCGAATTTGTGGATTGTTTCTAAATAGTCCTTGAGCTGAGTCAAATATCCAGACCAGAAGCATCAGGAATTTCTTCCTTTGGGGGGGCCATCCAAAGATGATGTAAGTGTGGTACAAAGCTTATAGTCAAATATCAGGGCTGGTAGGGTGCATCAACTTGAATGGTCAAGTGGTAAGCCCCTAAAATGAGTGGTAGAAGGCAGTGGTAGCATTCCACTAATCCATCATGTAGGGGATTGGTTTGGTTTCAGAGTTTCTTGCTCAGTCACTGTGGAGTTTTGGTACCTTAAAGTGGCAGTACTTTTCAGTGTGAGATATGGCCGGCCATTCATCCTGGACAATAACCCCAGGGCGCCAGATGGAGCCCTCCCTGCAGCATGAAGGTGCCCCGAATGCCAGCAGGGAATTATGGACAACGGAGTTTTTATGCACAGCCCTGCTGGCTACCATGGGGGCCGTCAGGAGTCACTGCAGGGAGGCCCAAGAATGTGTATTTCCCCTATAACCCGGAATTACGTCTTAGTCACAGCGACAGAGGAAATGACGTACTTCCGGGATGAAAAAGAAGAGTTTTGATCTGACCCGGAAGTGCTAAGAAGTCACATGGACTGAGGGTTCAGAAGCACTTCCGGGTCAAGGACTATAAAGGACTCTGGGAAATCCCAGACGGTCGAGCTGAGTTGGGAGGCAGGGTGGCTAAGCGTCTGGGAGTGAAGAATTGTTTATTGTGTATTGTTTATTAGAGTATTGTGGAGTGGTGGTGCTTTGTGCACAGTATTATTATAATAAATAATTATTGGACTTTTTACCTGGTGTCTGACGTATCCTTTGGGTTCAAGGGAGCGAGATCGCCCCCTATCTGTCACATCAGGTACCAGCTTTTCAGCTGTTGTGGTGTCACTCTGGTCAGGGACAGCAAAGCCTCTGGTCACTTAGCAAAGTAATCTATGGCAACTAGTACAAAACAATTTCCATCATCAGTGTGTGGTGACGTGCCAAGGATGTCTACATCAATCCTCTCCAGGGAGGATGCCCCTACCTGGTAATGTTGCAAAGGCACACAAGAGCAATCTACAGACATCTTAAAGGTAGTACAAGTGGTGCATATCCCCACATACAGCTCTTTGTCCCTCTGGTAGGCAGTCCAATAAAAATTGGCACACAGAGGTTGGAGGGTCTTTGAAACTCTGATGTGTACTGCCTCCACCAGGCTGTAAACTGCCTAGAGTGCTATTTTCTGCAGTGCAGGAGGAACCATGAGCTGGCTACCTGTGAAGGCTCCAACCACCTGCACTATAGGGTACCATTGTGTAGTGTGAGGCTGTTAATCTCAAACCATTTGCCTTTGCCATGGGACCTATTTGGGATATTTCTTTGTGGACTGATGGGCTACTAGACTCAACACACTGCTGAATACTTGAGGATATGACATACAAGTACCTCAGTTTTGTTTAAGACTACCAGTATGGATTCCTCATCAGGCTGCAGACATGGTGTAAGGGCAAGAAGTGATTCACCGCCTTCTAACCATGCGCAGTGGCAGCAGTCAGTGTCTTCACAAGGGCAGCAAGATAGGCATTGGCAGGCTGGGTTCTAGTTCTTTGCTGAAATTGTAAATTAAACTCTTGGAGCTTCTCAAGCTACCTGGGCATCTGGCCCTTAGGTTGCTTAAAGCTGAGCAGCCAGGTTGATGAAACATGGTCAAAGTGTTACAGTAACCAACCCTTCAACCCATTTTTGTACCACTTATGTGATCCAGGTTGTGTGGAGAGAAGCCCAGATATCCCTTTTACCTACAATCTCCTCCAATTACTTCAGAGGATACTGAGATGTTTTCAGGCCAGCTGGGAGATGCAGTCTCTCCAGCATGTCCTAGGTCTTCCCTGAGGTCTCCTCCTGGTTGAACATGCCTGAAAAACCTTTGCAGGAAGGCATTCAGGAGGCATCCTAATCAGATAACTGAAATACCTAAGTTTGATGTGGAGGAGCACCAACACAACTCTCAGCTCCTCCCTAATGTCTGTACTCCTCACCCTATGTCTTAGATGGAGTCCAGGCACCCTACAGTGGAAGCTCATTTCCATTGCTTGTATCCACAATCTGGTTCTTTTGGCCGGTATGGCCATAGGTAAGGGTAGGAACATAGATTGACAGGTATATCAAGAGATTTGGACTTTAGCTCCTTGTCTCTTCACCACAATTGACCAGCACTCCATCTGCATTAACTGCTGACAACGCTCTGATCCACCTGTGAATTTCTTGCTCCCTTCTTCCCTCACTCATAAACAAGGCACCTTGTCCCCAACCTGGAGGCAGCACTCCACCCTTTTCGGGCTGAGAACTGTGACCTCAGATTTGGAGGTGCTTATCCTCATCCTAAACATGTTACACTTGGCCACAAACCACCCCAGAGTTCAGCTTAGGTCATGCACCTTAGGCTCAGATGTAATTTTCTCTTGCTGATTTTTACTTTGGTGGAATTTATTACTAATTGCAATTTTAACTCTCACTTTAAAGAGCACTGGTTTTTATTGAAGATTATTTGTGCATTTATTCATTTGAAGAATTCTGCACTGCACTTTTGCTGTGAACACTGAGTTGTTTGTAAAATATTAGCAGTGCACACTTTTCAGTTCTTAAATGCCTTCCTGAACAAATGAGTTTTAAGTTGTTTTTTGAAGAAATGAATTGAGTCAGCTGATCTTATTAATTTCGGCAGGTTGTTACAAAGTGTGGGCATTATACAGCTTAAGATCTTGTCTCCCACAGAGTGCAGGTTAGTTGAGGGTACAACAAGATTTTCATAATCAGTGGACCTTAGTAAGCGAAGAAGAGAACAGTGATGGAGGAGGTCACTAAAATAGTCTGGTGGAAGGCCATGTAAAGCATTATAAGTTTTAATAGAATTTTTTATTACATTCTGAAAGGCAAAGAGAGATAGTGGAAGTGGAGCAGGATGGGTGCTATGTGCTCAGTGTTGTGGGTATTAATAAGGACTTTTGCAGCAGAGTTGTAAACCAACAGATTAGAAATGGCACCTGCTAGTTAGGAGTTAAAGTAGTTGAAATGGGATGTAAAAAAAAAGCATAGTAAAGTTTCACAGCATTAGAAAAATAGAGGAATGAGTAAACAGGAAGTAAGAAAGTTTCTTAATGTGGTTTATGTGGGTAGAGTAAGAACAGGAGGAATCAAAAATGGCACCAATATTTCTAGCAGAAGTAGAAGGCCTGATAATATCATCACCAAGGGTGGCTGAGAAGGATCTCATGTTCTTAAACTGAGCTTTAGTTCCAGTTAGAATGACTTTGGTTTTGTTGCATTTTAAATTTAAAGAGTTATATTCAATCCAGGTTTTAATTTCACCGATGCAAGTTGTGAGCTGAGAAAGCTGTGCATAACTTTTTACTTTTAACTATGAAATATGTCTAAGTATCGTTTACGTAGAAATTAAAATCCAGTCAAAAGCTACAAAATAATACGGCCAAGGGAAGGTATGTAGATATAGAGCAGCAAAGGGCCGAGGACAAAGCCCTGAGGAATTCCTTGTGTGACCAACATTTAGCTGGACCTGCAGTTTCCAAGTGTAATAAACTCTTGCCTATCAGTCAGATAGGACTTAAACCACTTGTCACACGTGTGCAAGGGAGGCAGCTTACGGGCTTAGATACAGTAACTGTAAATATCCACCAGACTTGGGATTTGCACTGTCATCTAATACTTTCTCCTTTTCTCCCTCTGCAGGCCCACAGAAGGAACTTCCACCTGATGACCTCACTTCCAGTTCTGGTTTCCCTGGACCCGCCCCTTCCTGTCTCACCTCTGTATAACTGCCATTTTGAATAGTCTATTCAGTTAATTCATGAGCTCCATCTGTAAAGACATATCTTCATATTTGCTGTTTTTTTTACTTATTCTCAAGTATACAGGGATGTAGGAGATGGTCTGGCATCCCGGCCGGGAAAAAGGATGGTTTATTACCTGGATGGGAGGCTAGGATGGAACAAACATTGAATTGTACAGAAAGATGCCTCCGTGACCAGCCAGTATAAAATAATGGATGGACCATCGGAAGCTGGAGTTGGTTTGTGTTCTGTACCTGGATGAGACATCCATAATGTGGAAGGCCAGGGGAGAGCAGTAATTCGTGCCTATTGTCTCCCCCTGTTCACTAGATGCCAGCAACCCTGGATATTGCTACCCGTTCAGACACCTGCAGAGAATGTCGGGAATTATAGTCTGGTATTTCAGTCCTGCTGGGGTCTGGAGGTGCCGCCAGGGGGTTCTGCCTATTATTTGGGGTTTCTGTATAATCCAAAAGTGCTTCCAAGAGGCAAAGCCCTGACACCAGAAGTACTCCTGTGTCCTCAATAAAAGGGAACACACTGCCTTATCCTGTCGAGCCGAAGCTGAGAGCAGAGACAGGCAACACTCGATTGGAGGGCAGCAGTATGGTGTAGAGAACGAGAGGGAAGAAGAAGAAAAAAGAAACACCCTGTTTATTGTTTATATGAGGTATTGTGTAATAAACATCCCATTTTTTGAACCCAGGACTGTGTTTGTGTGTTCATGCTTGGGGTTTGGCACTCACTAGTGCCCCCCTGCCTTCCCGGTGGGTACCTCTTGGGATTCCCCAACTCTTTATCATGGTCTGTTTCTGTTTATTCCAAAGTTGGTGCAGTTGGCAGAATTTCTGCAGAAATAATGTCTGAAGAGCAAGACTCTGTGGATGTGGAACTCCAGAATCTCCAGGTTCAGGTGGGAGAGTATCGGACGCAGCTTGCTGAACATACCACTGCCTAGCACCTCTAGGCCAACATACTACATGTTTCTAAAGGGCAAAGCACAGCAAACTTATTATGACTTTGGGGAGGAGGCCGCCACTAATTATGACACACTCAAGGCTGAGTTAATAAAAAGTTATGGCATTTCACCGGACCAGCAGGTATAGATATGCAGGGAATGGAGGTTTTCACCCCATCCTCATGCATTTGAAATTTGGGGAAAAACAATGTGATGGTTAATGATGCAAAAAAAAAAAAAAAAATTGTGGAGCTTCTAACCTACTAGTAAACTCCCTTTCTGAATTCCTCACCCAGCTGGTTCGAAGACAAACATACAAAAACACAGAGGCCTTGATCGATACCTTGAGCGCCGTAGGGTAGCCTCACAGTGTGTAGTGCTCAGAACAGACGTGTTGCCCACCGTTTGACCTTCCACAGTGGAACAGTACCTGTACCAAGGCCCAAGGAGAAGTGCATGTTCACTCTGCGCTGTTTCAGGTGTGGGGAGGCAGGGCACACCATCCTCAACTGCCCTGTACTCGACAAGCCTATGGACTCCAGCTGAACGATAGGAGGAAGTTACTGTGAAGTTGCTAACCCCTTGTCTTTTCCCTGTATAGGAATGGTGCTTGTAAAGGACCACAAGGTTACAACATTTATTGATTCCGGCAGCAGCATTTGCTATTGCTGCAACAGTGGCTTAGAGGAATTACTAGTCTGACCTGTATTCACAGGGACACTCAGTGGTATGGGTCAGCTTCATGTATTATGCATATCAATTACAGAGATATATTAAGGGCACTTCGAGTAGCGCTCCTCCGGAATCCATCATATTCAGTAATACTGGTGCGAGACTGGTCTGAAATCAAAAGCAGCAACACACAATCCACTCCTGGAGGGCCTTTGGACCATGTAATGGTCAGAGAGACTCTGTCCCAAGCTGTCTCCATGCCATGTCCAAAGCCAGCATTGAGGAGTCATGTGGCCACCCAGTGTGATGTGGTGGAGGCTGCAACGTCACAGTCAGAAGTAACATCGGTCAATGCTGCACTGTCCTGGTTGGAAACTATGCCCATTGAGGTTGACCCTGATCCTCTCTATGTTACATTTTCAATTTAGGTGAACTTAGGCTCCCTGTAAACGGGAACAATGGTGCAATGATTCCCTCAACTTCACCAAAAATGCAGTTCTTCTGGAAAATGCCAGGGGACACAACATCTCATGCCACAAGAGCTGCAATTTGTCTTAAACAATGATCTCCTTTATCAGGTAGAAGAACATGAGGGGGAGGTGAGGTCATTGCTGCTTGTCCCTCAGCCTTTCAGGCAGCAGGTCTGTGAGCTAGCTCATGCCCACCTCCTAGGTGCCCACTTGGGAGCTGACAAGACTTTTGAGAGCATTAAGATCTAATTTTATTGGTCAGAGATCAACGAGCTGGTTTGTCACTTTTGTAGTTCTTGCCCAGATTGTCAATTACGACCGATTCCTAGGAGAGACCTCACCCCTCTGATTCCCATTCCCCTAGTTGACATCCCCTTCGAGCATATAGGGGTCAGTGTCGACACCTCGATCCCTCAGCTAAGTACATATTAGTCCTGGTTGATTATGCTACCTGTTATCCAGCCACCTCTGAAAATATTGCACGGGAGTTAGTTGGGCTCTTTGTGAGAGTTGGCATTCCCAAAGAAGTTTTAACAGACCAGGGGAAGCCTGTGTTGTGCTGAATGGCCTGTTCTCATCTAGATTGTTTGAATGTGTGCTGAAGAAGTTGGAACATGAAGCAGAAATTTGAATTTATTTTTTTATGCTTACTTAGCTTTGAGTCTCAGAGAATTCACTTTGAGCTTCTGATAACAATGTAAGAAACATAATGTCTATATGCTCTGTTGCCAGTATGTGTTTGCTCATTTTTTAGGCAAGAAGAGGATGAGTTAATGTTATTATAAAACATGACATTTTTCAGAGGAGCCCACCCTTTTCTCACTATATCTTTTCTTTCACTGAGAACATGTAATATGCCAAAGTAGAAGACATTTGGTAATGGAATTGTCATCAGACATCTTATTTCAACTACTTTCACTGAATGAAGAGTTAAGACACCCAGTGTGTATGATTCTTTGTATGAATATAGTTTTTGCTGTTAATGACTTTGATGCAAATATAGTTTTCAAGTAAAAGCTTAAAGGACAATGCCTTCTGTCTTTACTGGCAAACCAAGAAGCTAGATTGCCCATTCCCTGAATTGCTGCAGTAACTAGTATAGTGCAGAAGTGGGTTCTTTTGTGAAGATCCCTATTTCTGGTAAAACTGGGTTGAAATAAAGGGTTGGTAGTAAAGACAGTCCCAGTTAGCAAGCAGTCCAACATAGAGGTCCTTAAGGTTGAATATGTGAGATATAATATGAACAGTGACACATGTATGAGGTTACTGGTAACAGTTGTAGAGCTAATTTTGTTATGTCTTTAAATCTCCTGTTCAGAAAATGACCTTTAGTGTTAGGTGATCTGATAACACTATAAAACAACACTATTCTCTGTAAATTTAGAAGACTGTGGTGAGTGAAAATCCCAGAAGAGCACAGCAGCCATTTCTGAGATGCTAGAACCAAAAACCACCCCTGTATCAAGGATGCTTATATGATATGCATTACCCAGTATAATTCCTGGTTGAGCAACAACAAAGCCTTTTGTTTGTGTCTGGATACTATATATGAATACTGAGTTCTGCTACATGATAGGATTTTTGTAGGATTAGGCTATTTGTGTTAATGAGTGGGGGCAACTAATAAATTGTATATTTAAATTTACAATGCTGAGTTTTCCTTCCACCATAAAATATAAAGCAGGTTTTGCCACTTTGAAAATAAATATAAATGTTCCTTTGCATGCCTAGAAATTAGAGTATACTTTTCCGTCTTAAGGCGTAAATGGTGTCAAATGTTTTTAATATTCATTTCCATAGGTTTTAAAGAAAGTTTAAACAAAATGAAATGTATGAAGTGAATTAACTATTTGGTTTATCATTTAATTAGCAAGTAACAAATACACAACAATGAAACAAGTAATGAGGTACACCCAAGCATAAAAAATGTAATGGAAGGATGGATTCAGGTCTAAAATTTTTCATGAAAGAACTAACTTTACAATAATGCTGAGAGACATATTTGTCAAACTGCCAGGTGAATGCATGTATGTGTCTCTCTTTCCATTTTCATATCCATTTTATACCTGTCAAAGCAACACGTGAATAAGCCCAGGGCTGGGTACACTCAAATACAACCACAACCAAATGCCATCTATATTACTAAATGAAGGTTGTATATATGCACGGATGCCAGAGGCCAGACGCACCAAAGTGCACGCACACTGCGCCTCAGCGCCCCAGAGTCAAACCCAGCGGCTTCCCAGAGTCAGTAGGTGGTGCCCAAACAACACAACACAACGTGTAAACTAAACTTGAGGTAAAGCGTGCACGCCAACAAGTTGCCATGGTGACATATTTAAACATAGACATAGAATAACTAGACGCCTCATGACTAGCAGAATTGTACGTCAACGTAGCCGCCATATTGTGAGTGGCACTGCTGTGGAGTGAAGTAATGAATAAGGTGCTGCTTGGGATTGTACAAACCGCTGTACGCTCCAAACCACATCCCGGGGGATTACATTTCATAGGTAAGGCTGAACAATTGTTTTGGTTATATTTGGCCATTAGAAAATCCTGTGTTATAATGTTTACTTTAGCTAAGCCAGGCAAAGCTAGAAAAGCTATGCATTTATATGCTCAAGTGAGCCTCCAAACAATGTTTTGGCTAAACGTATTTAGTCACTACCTATGTAGATTGTTTTTAGCTGTTAACATTTATCAAACTTGATGATGTTTTTTCTCAAGGAGCACATTGAGGAAACACAGTTTGAAATTGACAAAAACCATTTTATGCTCATGTCTTTAGTTGTGTCTGTCTTCCACAAACTAAGGCTGCACCATATTGCCAGACTGAATACTCTCAAATTACAAGATCTAAGTGAGAGAGAGGAGTGTAAGTCTGTAGGAGATTAGTGAGGTTGTGGAGAGCTTTCAATGTTAAGATCGGTATTTAATATTATATTCTGTAGTTAACAGGGAGCCAGTGAAGTTGAGAGAGAATAGGTGTGATATGTTCAGTGGATTTAGAACAGCAGGTTATTATCCTGGCAGCAGAATTTTGAAGAAGTTGTAAGCGAAGGATATGTTTTTGTGGGATGCCAGATAGAATAGCATTACAGTAATCTATACGTGATGTGACTCAGGCATTAAACAATACTTCAGAACAGGACGAAGTCTAGAAATGTAGAAGAAGGCAGTCCCTGAAATGTTACTTATATGGGAGGAATTATTTAATAATGATACTTATAATTATTATTATTTAATAATTGCCATTATTAGTGTATAAATGGATATAAATAATTGCATTTAAATGATTCGCCAAAATCTGTTGTATGTAAACGATACTGTTTTAAATGTTATTGTTTTTCATCAGAAAACACGGTTTCCACGTCTACCTGTATTAGTTTAAATGGCACTTTTGCCACTCGCAATAAGGCTGATGCTCTGATGTATCGTGTCAACTGGGCAACACAGTGAATGCGGCATCTATCTATATATGTCTATGTATTTAAACTTGAGGTAATGGT